>NC_079493.1:11635130-11789729 GCF_030052815.1 Hevea brasiliensis | reverse complement strand
TGTAGATATGGTCAGTCCAGAAAAATTTCAATCCGGCCAGTTGTGGTTTTTGAACCATAACTTGAGCTAAAAAACTCCAAATGGAGTGATTCAAAAAAGGAAATTCAACTAGACAAAATAAGGAACAACTTTCATGTTGATCATTTTGCCAAATTCCCACTGCAAAAATGACTAATGGAACAATAAAAATGAAGCATGAAAACTAAAAATTTTACTTAATTAACATTAAGCTTAGAAATGGTATTGGCAACCAATACCAATAAATTTTGAATGCAAAATGTGGTATATTGGGAGTATTAAAACCAATATACCTATTGTCTATGCAAAAGTCAACATTTTGGTTGACTAATGAAGTGAATAGTAACATCAAAACTTGAAATTCAAAAATTGTAAAACTCAAAAGTATAAAATGCCCTAGTATACCTAACAAGATTGGTTTGGATAGCTTGGCATGCCAATAGGGTTCTGTTAGCAGTACTGCATATGGCTTCATGCCATTCTGTGTTTCATGGCTCCCATGCCATTCTGTGACATAATATCCTTTGGCTATGTTATTTGAGTTGATATACTTGGGTTTTAACCCTGATCATTATTACAGCTTATTAGTTGTTCTGTTGCACAACGGGAGACACCATGTGACCGATGATCTGATGGTCCGAGGTACTTAGTACCCAGTGCCAGTATACCCGTTTATCCAGTCCAGTCAACTAGTATGGGTTACTTGGGCAATGATAATAAACCTTACCAAAGTTTAATCAAATAATAATGAAATTAACATCAGAAGTTAAGTCTACCAAAAATGTAAACACACATTCTGCATATTCGTTTTATTTAATGTTATTTTATATTATTTTATATTGTCACCACTAAGCAGAAATGCTTAGCGATCGCTTTGCCACGCTGCAGTAATCGAGACCAAGTCAGGAGCCCAGCAGACATCAGACGGGGTGAGCCTTCAGAGCTGCATTTGGGGTCCAGAGTCACCTCACATCTGCACTACATATGGTAGGACATTAGGACTATAGGTGGCCCTTTTGTATTTTGCATTTTGTATTAGTTTGGATTGTAACTATAAACTCCTGTAATTATGTATTAATGTAAATATATGAAATTTCATATTAATGAGGTTTTCTGCATTATGTATGTTGAATAATGAAATGTTGAAATTTTGAGATTGACTTGAATGTGTATAATGGAGTTTAGATTTAGAAATTATTTTGGAAGTGTTTTTAAACAAGTTCAGAAGAACTGTTTTTCCAATTTACTGCCTGCACTCTGTTGGATTTTCTATAAAATTTGCATTTTATCAAAATTGAAAATAAATGAATTATAAAGGAATAAATTGTAATAGAAACATAAATTGGTGCTCCGGCACACTGAGTGGCATAACTTGCTCCGCTACACTGTAGATGGGTAAGGGGTGTCACAAATGCCAAATGGGTAATCTTGATGAGTTAACTCTTAGAAATCCTCAATCTAGAGAAAATAAAGATCAACTCAAGGATGATTCCTTGAAGGATTTGGGAGATGATGAAGCTCTAAGAGCAACAAGATCAACTAGTTCCTTATCAAGGAATTCAACAAGATCTACCTAAAGTTTGGACATTCAAGAAGGATCATCCTAAGGACCTAATCATTAGTAATACATCAAAAGGAGTAATAACTAGATCCTCTCTTAGAAATATATATAATAACCTTACATTCATTTCTCAAATAGAACCTAAGAGCATAGATGAGGCCATTAATGATGGGAGTGGGGTATTTGCAATGCAAGAGGAATAAGGATTTTAGTTCCTAGGCCAAAGGACCATCCATCCATAGGCACCAAATGGGTATTCAGAAATAAGTTAGATGAGAATGGAAACATAATTAGGAATAGAGTTAGGTTAGTAGTCAAAGGCTATAATCAAGAGGAGGGCATTAACATTGATGAAACCTTTGCCCTCATAGCTAGATCAGAAGCCATTAGAATTTTGCTTGCATATGCATCATACATGAATTTTAAACTTTTCCAAATGGATGTTAAAGTGCTTTTCTAAATGATTTTATTGATGAGGAAGTATATGTTGAGCAACCTCCTAGTTTTGAAAATCATGAGTTTCCCAACTATGTTTTTAAATTAACTAAAGCTTTGTATGATTTGAAACAAGCTCTTAGAACTTGGTATGAAAGGCTTGGTAACTTTTTTTTTCAAAATGATTTTTCAAAAGGAAAAATTGATAAAACTCTTTTTGTTAAAAATCATGTAAATGACATTCTTATAGTACAAATATATGTTGATGATTTTATATTTAGTGCTGCTAATAAGTGTTTGTGTGAAGAGTTTGCAAATACCATGAAGGGTGAGTTTGAGATGAGCATAATAGGAGAACTTAAGTTCTTCGTTGGGCTTCAAATCAAGCAAGCTAAGGATGGGATCTTCATTAACCAAGCCAAGTACACCAAAGAATTGATCAAGAGGTTTAGGATGGAGAATAGCAAGCCAAGTATAACTCCTATGAGCACAAACTCCAAACTTGACAAGGATGAAAAAGGAAAACCAGTTGATGGAAAGCTTTATAGAGGTATGATCAGTAGTCTCTTATACCTCATGGCTAATAGACTGGATATGATGTTTTCTGCATGTTTATGTGCACGTTTTCAATAATGTCCTAAAGAGTCTCATTTGCATGTTATTAAACATGTTCTCAAATACTTAAATGGTACATTGCATTTAGGTTTATGGTATCCTAGATATGCATTTTTTTTATTTGTGTTCCCACACGAATGTTGACTTTGTCGAAAGCATCTTTGATAGGAAAAGTAACTCAGGTACTTGTCAACTCCTAGGACACTCTTTAGTTTCTTAGTGTAGCAAGAAACGAAACTCAGTTGCACTTTCCACGGCTGAAGCTGAATATGTGGCTATGGGTCTTTGTAGTAGCCAAATTTTTTGGATTAAATAATAATTAAGGGACTTTAAAGTGTCTCTTAATCACATTCCTATTAAATGTGATAACACAAGTGTAATCAATTTGACCAAGAACCCTATACAACATTTTAGAACCAAGCATATAGATATTAGACGTCATTTATGCATGATCATATGTTGGATGGTGATGTTGTTATTGAATTTATTGATACAAATGCTAATTAGCTGATATCTTTACAAAACCTTTATGTGAAGATAGGTTTAATTTCATTAAGAGAGAATTAGGCATGCTTGATAACTTTGATATTTGAGATTGTGATTTACTGTTCACATGAACAGGATACTGGTTTTCTATTTTTGGTTGCCACATGATCACAATACCATTTCTCATTAATTTAGATTATTCTCCTTGATTGCTTTAAAAAGGTTATTTGCCAAAACTCTGTTGTTGCTTTGAATAAACTCTATGCTGGTTATATAAATCCTGTTCACATGAAATTACTAAACTTGTATTGTGGAAATATGTGTTGCTATCTTTTTAGTCTTTTTAGGATGTTATTAAGAATAAGTTGTTTATGCTGCCTCTAGATTGAGCATATATTAAATATGTGGTTTGAGTATATAAACAATACATTTATATTCATGTTAGGATTCAACTCTAGTAAGCTATGCCTTGTCTTGGAAATGCACCTTGTAAGTTTGCCATTATATGAAATGTTCTTGTAATCTTTATTTCTATATCTTTTAGCACAGTGGTAAGCGCTTGATCCTACAATGTCTTGCTCTATTGGTTGTGTTGGCAATCTATACACATCTTTGACTTATATTGCCTTTGTTGATTTGGTTTGCTTCATCTCATTGTTTTTGCTGCATAATTCTCTATTGTTAACTTGAGAGGCTACAATAGGGTATACATGATTTTGGTATATTTATATGATGATTTTTAGTAATCTTTTGATACACATTCTGAATTGTTATTGATATAGTAATACCTTTGCATCATCATTCATTTAGGACTCATAACATTATGGCATTACATTCATTGAGTTAAAACCTCTCTTATGTCCTCTCCAAATTCTATTTATTAAGGTATAAATTGTTTTTAAAAGGGAGAGTACATTAAGGAGGAGAATTTTTGAAAAACATACACTTCATTTATGCTTAATTTTTCTCATCCACTAATTGCTTTTCATCATAAAAAAAGGGGAGCTTGTTGGACCTAGGAGTCTTAATCCATGTTTAGATGATAATAAATAATTAATATGCTACTAATTAGATTAGAAGCATTTGTGTTGACTTTGTAGCTCCTAGATTCAAAAATTGCCAAATTGCTTCAAATCAAGGTTAAAGAAGAGTAAAATAGGGAAGCAAATATTTATGAGATTTTACAATGTATTTTTTATTGATTTTTATATCTTCTGAATCTTATTTAATTAACTGTGTTTGCTCAAGTTTAGGTGATTCTAAAAAAATCTTGTTTAACTTAGTTTTCACCTAAGTCTTTACCAAGGGAGAATTAAATAAATTTTTTCAAAAATATAAAATTAATTTTGGGAATTGTTTTAGTTGAAAAATACATTGAATTAGGTTTTCAATAGTTCAAATGGATTGAAAATCTGAGTTCGGATAAAAAAGTTATGAGTTTTTAAATTTATAAATTTCTTAGTGTCTCTACTTTTAACTTTTTTTTTTTTATCAATGAGAATTAAAATGAAATTTTTACTTTTTAGAAATGAAAATTTATTTTTGAAAGCATTTTCATTAAAAAGGTTATCAAATTAGCTTTCTAACGGATCAAAAATTTGAGTTCGGGTCAAAAAGTTTTAAGTTTTTAAAGCCTAAATGCTCTTTTGACACTTTCTGTCCAATGAACACTTCGGTAGCTAAAAGTGAGAATTTCGACAGTCAAAGGTTAGAACTTTGGTAGTTGAAGTTCACTATTTAAATAATGGTTTTCGAGTGTTTAAACCCTTTTTATCCTAAGAGTACTCTGGCAGCCGAAAGTGAGAACTTCAACAGTCAAAAGTCACTTTTTAAATGATGTTTTTTTGTGCTCAAACCTTCGGCAGCTGAACCTGAGTTTCTGAAACTTGATAAAACAAAGTTTTTGGTGGTTGAACAACTATATTTGCATTTAATGAACCTCCAACAGTTATTTTCTTGCCAAAATTATAAATAAAGACTATTTATGACTGGAGGAATTTAACAACTATTTCTTTGCGAATTTATTGTGTTTTAAAGATTTTCTTCATCTCTCTTTTTAGAACTTGAGTTACCATAATTGATTGTTGAGAGCTTAATGTTTTGAGTTGTAATTTCTTTATTTTGAGAGTTAGTTCAAAGTTGTTGTGAATATTTATTGTAACTTAGTGTGATAAAGCATTAAATTGCTCTTGAGCAAAAAAGGATTTATAAAAGAGTAAGTGTTTGCTCTTGTGGTGATTGAAAGGGGTTCATTCTTTACCAAAAAAAAATTTTAGTAGAGTTAACTTTCAAGGAGGGCCTTGAGGAGAAGACATAGTGTTGGGATAGTCGAACCTCTATAAATTTATTGTGTTCATTCTTTTTTTCTCTTTTCCTTGTATTTATTCTCAAAATTCCCTATTAGCCTATAAATTTTTTAATTAATGCCCAGTTTACCCCCTTTTTAGGTTGCTACAAGGGATAACAATGTCCACGTTTCACTGCCTTTTAATTGCGAATACATAATTTTAATATATGATTATTGTCTATATGATTTACATTGATTTTTATAAGGAATGCAATATGAAGCCATTATGTATAAATTTAGTATAATGTGAGGTTAACAAGTAACAAGCGTTAACATATGCTTATTTCACTATTAATTAATGTCAATTAATAGTGCTTCCACGAATGGCAACTTGACATGCATTTGATAACTATTCGGATATATTTTTTCTTTGTTAATTCTCTGCACTTTAATAGATTGTCCTCTACACCACTCATTTACCTTACTTTTTCACTTTGTAAATTATTTGTTCAAATCTAGAGAAAATATTGGTGATTCTTAATTAGCCAAATATCTAAATGTTGATGGATTTTTTTATAGCTCTAATACATGGATGAAAGATGAAAATATATCGGAAGTTTAGTTTTTTTTTTTATTTATTTTTTAATTGCTATGTAAGCTTATACTTTTCCTTGTAATTTATTAAATTTATGAACTTTATAATTTAATGATGATATTATTTTTCTAATATTTTATTTATTTTACCAATGATACAATTTTTAAATTTTTTGTATTGGTTGAAATTTTTATATAGTGTGCAGTTTAAGATAATGAAGAATTTTATAAAATTAAAAAAATAATAATGTTAAGAATTGCATTAGGCTATAGAATTATGATTGGCTAATATAACCTCAAAAATATTTCAATCAATTTGCTAATAATATTATGAACAAATTATGTCATTTTAGTGGGGAAAATTATACCCTTTTAGTGGGAAAATAAGTTTTGCCATTAAATTTTTTTTTTATTTTTTATTTTTTATTTTTAGTGAAGTCTTATTTTGTCATTGAAATCTTTTGTAATGTAACATTTATGGTAAACCAGTGGCGATTTTAGTTTTTGCTATTAAATCTTTTTGTGGTGAATTTTCCCCACACAAACATATTTGGTTGTAGTTAATTATCTACACTTAATCCATTTGAGTGCCGGTTTCCAAAACTTTAATTTTAAAATATTAGATTTTTTTTTTCACTTTCCTTGAAAAATATTGGTTTCTTGAATAGTTTGACTAGAGAATGAAAAAATTGGAGAAGCTAAAGGAGAATATGAATTATATTACTTAGTCATTGATGCCAAAGCAAAGTAAAAAGGAGAACCAATTAAAGAAAAGAAAGGGAAGGAATTTGATGGTTACATTGTGGAGTGCCTCAACATAAATGTCAAGCTATGATTGGTATAGAATAAGTAAGAAGACCAACTAGTAAAAATAAAACAAAAAAGAATGACTAAAAAAATAATTTCAAAATACAAAGACAGATATAGTTGATAACTCATATCTATTGTTTATAGACAGTAGCTTGTAAAGCTAATATATTCAAGTTTTTAATAAGTATATGTATGACTAATAAGGATATATATTATATTATTTATTTTATTATTAAAATAAATATGTAATAATTAATTTATTATGTAATAAAAATTCAAAATTTTTTTTAAAAAATATTTATTTTTCTATATATAAAAATAATTTTTATCATATAAGAATTAGCATTATTAACTAGTTTAATTATTATTTATGACATTTTTACATTTACCTATTATTTCTTATAATTATAAATAATTTGTTGATTTAAATAATTAATTTAGAAACATAAAAATTTTTTAATTAATAAATTTTAAAATAATTACATAGTCTAAATAAAAAATAAAATTTAATCAGCTATCAAATTCTTAAATTTATCAAATTCATAAAATCTATCAAACACATATGGAGCAGCTATTGGGTAAAAAATAGCTATCAACAATCCCAAAACGCTGAACCAAACAAAACCAACGTGGGCATGTTCTCCCAATCTCTATAATTAATGATGCAGCCACAGTGTTCGAAATATTGTTCAAAAGCAACAATTCTTAAACAAGCACAAAACATCCAACATTTTGTTTCATTTAAACATTCTGATATCAACCATATGGGCAAGCAGGCCGAAAAGACAACATTACTAAAAATCACAAGAAGCTACAGGAACTAACTTTCCAAATAGAAATGTCAGACTAACACAGAAGTTAAATGCCACAAGCTTGGACTTTAACTATAAATAAAACCATTTCATTTTAATTAGTCCACTAAATTGCCAGCTCCATTACTATATAAAGATTCACCTTCCCAAAGTCCATAAAAAATTTTGATTTAAAGTAAGCCAAAATAAAATAATGCAACAATAGAACATGCACAATTCCAGCCAGAAGGGAACTCAATACTTAAAAGCAACCATCACTGCCAAGTCCACACAGCACCTCAAACTCAAATATGTGTTATTGGCCAAACAGAAAATCAACATGAAAAAACATGTTAGTTTGCAAGATAACCACAACCCATACAAAAGCTAAGCTAAGCTAAGTTAGAGTTGCCAGTTTCGTCCATGTTTGTCTCTACCAACTTCCAATTATCAACTCTGCTGTTGTAGCTCAAGTCATTGGCCATTGCATCTGAATGTGGATCACTGTAGACACGCATAAATAAGTGAAAATGGACAAAAATAAGGAGACCGGCATCAAGGTTGCTGATGCCATTTCAATAGCAATTTTGGACATTTGAAAATTGACCACTATACAAATGCCCAAGGCAAGGATATAATACCAATTTGCTAGCCATTTCTGATTTCTCACAGAAATAAGATACTTTGGGATTGGGGTGCTTCCATGTCTTACTGCTGTAATTTTATACTCAAAACATAAAAACTAATTGAAATAATTGTCGTTTAATTAGTAACATCGATATCTAACAATTTTGACCAAAAGACCACCAAAGAACAAATTTTCACCAGCAAATCTAAGTATAAGCTTCTTTCTTCCTTTTTAAATTAAAAATCTATAAAAAGTGAAGCTCAAAATAAAATTTAAAAACCCATAAATGGCAGCATTTATTTTTGTAACTGCAAATATACTACAAAAAATGGGAAAATACAAAACAAAGAAAGAATGCAAATATAACAGAAAATTTTGAAAAAATTTCTACGTGGACTTCAAATGAAAGTGATCAAACAGTGTTACCTAAATCACTCCTACTTGTATCACATTTCTGAGTCTTCATACCCAAACACAATTCTTTTACATGCCTAAACACTTAAATGGGCGAATTCTATAAAAGAATAGGCTTTATCACAATAAATT
Source organism: Hevea brasiliensis (assembly GCF_030052815.1). Classification (NCBI taxonomy): domain Eukaryota; kingdom Viridiplantae; phylum Streptophyta; class Magnoliopsida; order Malpighiales; family Euphorbiaceae; genus Hevea; species Hevea brasiliensis. The sequence continues at coordinate 11,780,958 of NC_079493.1, read as the reverse complement.
ATAAGTTAAATCAAGACGAATTAGAATTACTGAATTTTTTGCTTTTACTATTTGAATTTACATATACATATAATTTAAAGTTTATAAAATAATTGCTTTGAATTGTATATTTTTCATGCATATAATTCATAACGAATTTGTGTATTGTGATCCCATACAGCATATTAACTAAGTCTACCCTACATTATAATAATGGGCGTATCCCATATCCATACCCATACCCATACCCATACCATGAAACATTGCGAACCATACCCATACCACGAAACATTGCGAACCATACCCATACCACGAAACATGGCAAACCATGAATCAGGCGATACTGGATCAAACATAGGCCAAATCATGAAAAGGTTGGAGAGGCAAAATGCCATTTTGTCGCGCAAAAGAGGGCTCACCAGAACCGAAGGGAAGTGCTAAAAGGACTTGGGTGGTTTACTCTACAAGAAGCAAGAAAGATCTAGAAGCTTCTGGAATGAGCAAGAAAGATCTAGAAGGTTCCGTCCAGCCTAGCAACAATTGGTTAGCTCAAATTCGGGAGGTACATGTAATGCCAGCTGCTTGAGATGGCTATTAAAAGCATAAGGGAGAGTGAGGTAAGGCAGGGAATTTTGAATTGTAATTTTCCAGCTTTGTTTGAGATTGGGGACAGTAATCATTACTGCTGGGGTGCAAGTTGATTGATCCAGATTACTTCCATCCACCTGGACTCTTGACATCATTTTGAATAAAATCTCTCTCTTTCCCTATATATTCCATTTCGCTGTTCCATTTTTCTGCTTATTTTCCCTGAGCAGGTTCCTTACTCTTATCACATTTCAGCTCAATGAATATTGAAGAGATGCCAATCCGGAAAATAACTATGAACGCAAAGAAGGAAGAATAATCAACTTACAGAGTTACAATATTGAGTATTTTGACCCCTCTGATTGGAAAAGCCCTGTTATCCTCAACAGTGACAGTGGGCTTAGGTAGATCATAAGAAACTGAGAATCTAGCGTAATAAATGCACATTTCATTGACATCATAACCATAAACATGCCATATAACGCAGAACCTGTCCTTAGCAAGGACAATGAGCTCGACCTCTTCCCCATGACCAAACCAAAAGGACCGGGGAAGATCAACCAAAGGAAGTTCTTTTCTGTTTACAACATCATAGGAATCCAGGCGCATGTGTATAGTATCGTACATATAAAGAATTCCATCATCTGAAAGTGTGATGCAACCGAGAAATGGATCACAACAATAAGGTAAGTCCTTCTGGTAGACAGTCCAAGAGCCATTTGAGCAATCTAGTTGATACAAAGTGCGTTCATCCACCATATAGGCAATAAGTGTACCTGGGGACAAAGATGCTGAAGCAATTGGATAAAAACGTGATAAATGCGGTTGGATTATGTTTCTTACTTCGGCTTCACCTTTGTTGCTGTCAACAACATTCAAAGCAAAACCCCAAGGGTCCGGGTCGTCAAAACCATCATGGCGGTTACCAGCAAACAGGTACAACCAACGACCGTCAACAACAGCAGATCTACCTGCACTGAAAGAGAATGGCAACACAAAACAAGTCTTCCAACCATCTCTAGCATTTCTCGCGTCTAGACACCGTATCTCCTTGCACCCATCACCACCACAGTCAATCAGGTCACCGACTACCTAAACATATACACTGACCTCTATCAAAAAACTGAAAAAATTAGATAATTGATTTAAACCATAAAATCAAAATAATTCTTAAGATCTTATTGAAATTTCGGCAGATCTGTACCTAGGACCTACCCAAACTACAAAATAGTTTAAATCATGGTTCTAAAATCACACATCCCGTCTCCATATCTCATCAACAACACATGGCCCCTCCTGGGCCTTCCAATCTAAGCAAAATCTCACAAAATCAAAAATTATATTTTTACCCCCAAAACTGATATTCTGTAAAAATTACTCAAATGAGCTCTAAAAATTGTAAAATTTTGCCCTGCGATCCTTAACAATATTATAAGGCTATTGCAAAAGGAATTCTAATTTTCTAATAATTCTTGAATATTTTATGAATTTTTATTCAAGAATATTAATCAATTCCATAAGTTTTCGATAGCTAACATATTCTTAATTCAATCCAAATCAACATTCACATGTTTAACTCTCTATTTTCAAGTTTCAACCGATTATATAAAATTTAAATACCAAAAATTCATATAATCTTATATGCCCGTATGCTAAAAATCCAACTAAAACCCATACATATTTTTCAAAAAATATTCCACAATCACTCAAAAATTCAACAAATACCATAGAATATCTCCAAATCATTTTACTTTAATCATATATGTTTCTTAAAATTTTTCTTCAATTTTTTCTATCCAAAAAACATTGCATTTAAGTACCACAAATTGAGAAATAAGAAAAATAATCTTATCTAAAGCTTATTTGTGTCTCAAAAATTCCAAAAATTTATGAGAAAACCTTTAGAAATTGAATCATCATTAAAGCTCACTGGAGCCACCACTCGAACCACCGCGCATGGTGGCCGGCCGTGCAGTCGTAGGAGACATCCGCTGTAATTGGTCACACTAGAATGTTCCTCTCCTTCTCTTGATTCCATAGGTGGTCTCAGATCACCGATCCAACGATCGGATCTTCGAAAATCTCGCCGGAAAGTAAAAAAAAAAAAAAAAAACAGATTTTCTCTCTCCTCCCCGGTGGTTGCGTACTCCGCAAGTATACGGGTCGTTCAAGTAGTAAAGAAAAGATATTGTCCCACAGAGAACTGTTGTTTGAGTACCAAACTATAAAAGTCACGATTATTTGGGCTATCGATAATTTGTGCCAAAAATAGAGTAAGAGGTGAAGCAAATTAAATTGAAAAAATAAGGAAATTATAATGAATTAAACAATTAAAATTCTAAACACTATACTAATTTACTAAAATTTCAGAAAATGATAAAAAATTTAATTAATTAATGGTAAAAATTGATTCTAGAGTTAAGGTTCATGAAGTAAATTTCATTGGGATTTGGATAGGCAAAACCAAGATTAAGGGAAATACAAGTTTGAAGGAAGTTGATTCTGATTTCCTTTAATTTCTCTTTCAAGCAAACTAAAGAGTATTTTAAAGGAAACTAAACCCCATTCTCATGCGATGTTTAATTACCCAAAACCCTTTAAGCATTTTAATCAACTTAAAATTCCTTTTAACCCACTAGTTTATTTCTAACACTAGGTGATTAAGTTCATTATCTTGATTATCTATCATAGATTTTTACTTCTTGGTCCTTCAATCTAAGATTAAGAACAAAACCCAAAGGGTACCAACAATGGGTATGTAAATAAGCACACAAGATAAGAATCAAAGCTTATATATACTAAAATCTGATTAAAATCAGTCTAAATTTACAAATAAAACTTAAATCATTACACCCAACTTTGAAATCTTAAGTATCTACTCACTCATACTTGTATTTACAAGTAGAAATAATGTAATAGAGTAAGAAAACATGAAAATAAAACTGAAAATAAAAGAACTCAGAAGAAGAAGATCCAAATATCTGAAAATGGAAGCTGGAAAACTTCACTCTGTAGGTGTTCTCCTCCAAAAATGGCATGATTCTCTTTTTCTTCTCTCTTTTGATTTTTCTCTCTCTTTCTCCTTATGGTAAAAATGAGAATATGATGCTTATATATCCCCTCAAGGGTTGCCCTAAAAATGATCTCTAAAGGGATAAGGATAAAAGGTGTAAAAAGTGTGAAAAGATAAAATTTTTCTATGTCAGCAAATTTGCCAGCACCATCCCACATGCCTCATGTTGATTTAAGCTGTTTTCCACATGCCTCATGTTGATTTGGAGGAGAAACCTTTAGATTCTGCATGACCAGCTACACGGGGCATGTGAGAGTCCCTGAAAGTCTCGGCGTATTTTCTCTAAAATCTCTGTTTACACGAGTTGCCACACGGGGCATGTGGAGGCCCATGAAACTTTCGACGTGTTTTGTTCTGAAGTCTTTGTTTACACGATCCAGTGTGAATTTACATGCCTCATGTTGATTTCTACTGGGTAACTCTTATCTTCACACGACCTTCAACACGGGGCATGTGAAGGTCCTAGAAAGTCTCGGCTGGTCTTCTCCTTTAAGCGAATTTTCTTCACTTTTCACACTACTTTAAGCTTGCAAATCACTTTGAATTTCTTCTATGTGGACCTTTTTGCCTTTAAACCTTATTAAAACCTATCAAAAAACATTAAAATTCTGAAAATCAAATATAATGAAACTAAAATTAACAAATTAACTAAAATAAGCATTAAAAGCATAATATTACTAAACTAAAAAGGCAAAATGGATACAAAATTACCCTAAAATATCTATATAAAATGGGTTTATCAAATTTCCCCAAACTCAAATCTTTGCTTGTCCTCAAGCAAATTAAAAACAATTATATGCAATTGGAGTCCCTTTTTCTTAGATCCATGAAAATCACTCATTCAAGCTTTCAAACTTACCTCTAGCCACCAACAAACCATATACCCACCTTCAAGGTATAAGGAATTCAATTCTCACCAAAGTTATCAATGCTTAGCCTTGGGTCAATTATTCATTCCATCAAACCCAAACCAATCAATTACATAGAGAAATCATGCTAAAATAGGCTCTAAAATAATCCATAAACTAAAACGTCTCAAATGATGATGGAAATAGTTTAAATGGATGAATAATGTGCCAATCCCATAGGAAAACCAACTATTCCAATGTCCACTAATGTAGCAAAACACAATCAAGAGATCAAAATGACTTTTAATGGTTGTAAGGGGGCTAAGGGGTAATAATGTGGCTAACAAAGAAAAGGCAAAAGAAGAAGCAAAACATGAGAATAATTAAATTGTTAAAAAGATCAAGATACACCTTTCTTTTATTTTTTTATTTTTTATTTTTTTATTTTTTTCTTTTTTTTTTAATAAGAATCAAATGGGAGGAAGAACTTTACAATAAATCACCAATGCTAGCATACAATTTTTTTTTTTTTGCAACTCTTTTAGGGACTAAATAAATAACATTGAATTTTGCATTGCAATTGTCCCTTTTTAATCCACCCCCAAACTCATTTCTTTATATACTTGGGTGGTAAATAATTTGTTTTTTGCAACATGATATGATTGCTAGCCAATTTTACGTTAGTACTTCTTCCATTTAATTATTATCCTTTTTTTTTTTTTTAGAATCAATCACTTAAACAAATTATTTTACGAAGGGTAGGTAGGTGTTTAGGTTTATGGCTAGGTAGATTATGGGTACCAAGGAAATAAGGGGTATAAATGAAGGCTCAAATTGGTTTCAAAAGGAAATTTTTAAAGTGAGGTTGGTTAAGGCTAAAAATGTGAGTTTAAAATTTGAAGAATTCCTTAATCATTTCTCTTTTCATGTGAATGCTAAAATTTCGCCTCGAAAGGTCTAGAAGGCTTATTCTAGGATTGGTGAGACACGATTAGTTATTTCTTACTCTAGAGTTTTCTTTAAGCACTCAAAACTCAATGTAATTAATTAGGTGGCCCTTGGCTAAGAAGATATAAACCTAGATATGAATCTCATAACCTCATACCAATCCAGAACTTTCAATCTATCAAACCCATCTAGAGGTAAGCTCAATTACTTTTCAAAATGATTCTCAATCTTCTAAGAATTAGGTAAAAATTTATTTATTTATATTTTTTTTTATGTATGCATGATTCCTAAAATGAATGCAAAAGTTAAACAAAAATAAAAATAAAAATAATGAAATAAAAACTATACATAATCTATATGATATCTATATGCAAGTGTATATATTTACATGGTGTAGGTGTATGGTGTATGTGAACTAAGTAACTAAGTATAAATGAAATGCAATTTAAGTAATGTAAATGAAAAGGATTAAAAATTTTGCAAAAATTTTGCCCTCCCCCAAACTCAAATTAGACAATGTGCTCATTGGCTTAATCGAAGTGGCAGAAATATCAATGAATTCAATAAATGATAACTTGGAGAGATATAAACTAAGAAAGAGTGGAACAAAGTTACCATGTAGAACGTACATGCCTAGTGGTTAATGATCAGAATATGTACATGAGGCATGTGAATTATAAGTATTGGGAGCATGAAGCATGTTGATCAAAAAGCATGAGGCGTGTTGAAGTAAAGGTAAATTAGCATGCCCTGTGCCAACTGCTAAGGAACTGATATGGGATATCAACATGGGGCATGTCATGCGCCATGAAAGTTTTGGTGGGTTTTAAAAAATTTTGAAAATTTGAAGCAATGCAAATAGCTCATTGGAGAGCATGGCCCTTAGCATGAGGCATGTTAAAGGGAATCAGTGTCAACATGTGGCAGATGAATGTCGAGAAGTTACCTTAGAGGCAGAATTAGCAAGGCTAAGGGAAGAGCAGCTGCTGTATTATCAATAATTCAGTTATATGACTATTAAAAAGCAATATCAGTAATGCTATTACAATAGCCAATTGAAACTGAAATTAAAGAGAATGATCAATTCAATAGGAATTTGGATAGCAAAGATAGTGCAAGTATCTCAGCAAAAGAAACCAAAGCAGCCAACAACAATGAATAAGCCAACGTAAGATTCATGAGACAAACAGAATTAAAAGAAACAAAAAATAAACCATTTACAAATAGATAAAACATATAAATGTTCCAATTATCAGGAAATTAATAGTTGAAAAATAAAGCAAACTGACCAATTTGCGCAATTAAAAACTAAAGTTTCAGAAACTAACTGAAATTAACTAAACAAAATTCTAAAACTAAATAGCTTTTTCTGCTTTTTCTTGAATGCAAAAAACTTCTTTTTAATCTTTTTCTCAAGCTTGGCTTGCTTCTGACTAAGAGTATCAACCTTAGCTTCTAAACCCTTTAAAGCAACCAGAATATCAAAATTGGCATCAGAAACAGGCTGTTTTTTCTCCACTCATTCTGTCAATTTTTGCTTCCAAATCCTTAAGAAGAACAAGTAAATCTGATTGTCCAGCATTAGGTAGGTGTGAGCTAGAAGGACCAGCATCAGTATGCTGTCCTATACCCTGTGACTGTTGTTGTTCTATGCCCTCATATCCCCCATTTACCAACATATAAACATCTCCCCTCTTTACACAAATTGTAACACTTTAGGCAAATTCCACATTTGCAAAACACGGGAGAGATGCTGGATTTATAAGTTAGTGGTTCGTAACTCCTAGTGACGCGTTATAAAACCGTGAGGGCTTCGGCCCAGAGCAGACAATATCACTAGTGGGCACTAGTGATATTGTCTGCTCTGGGCCGAAGCCCTCACGGTTTTATAACGCGTCACTAGGAGTTACGAACCACTAACTTATAAATCCAGCATCTCTCCCGTGTTTTGCAAATGTGGAATTTGCCTAGAGTGTTACAATCCACCCCCCTTATGGGACTCAGCGTCCTCGCTGAGGTTTGCCCCACTATCATTCAAGGTTGCACGCGGAGCGGCTCTGATACGATAAATGTAACAGCCCGGCCCACTAGTGATATTGTCCGCTCTGGGCCGAAGCCCTCACGATTTTAAAACGCGTCACTAGGGGTTACGAACCACCAACTTATAAACCCAGCATCTCTCCCGTGTTTTGTCGATGTGGGATTTGCCTAGGGTGTTGCACAAATTTTCACTTGAGTCATAATAATTCTATCTAGAAAAGATTGTCCAACCATAGACACCATAGCATACTGGTCAGGGTTAAACCTAAATGATTTTGCAATTATAGTCACCATCCCTCTAATAACTATACTACCAGCTGAATGCTTAAAGACTATATGTTCCATATGAGAGCAAAGAAAATAAGCACCATTTATTTTTTTTTCTTCTCTTTCATGCACCATAAAAAGAATAAATCATTCTTTCCTACAACCCCATAACTGTGCCCTCTACCTAGTATAGTGTAAGACATAAATCTTTGCAAGTACCTCAGAGCAGAGTCTTGAATAGCTAAGGCCTTATCAGAACTAGGGTTGTAGTATCTCCCATATGGTTCAATGGACTTTCAAAATGTAGGGGGGTCGTAAATGGTCCTTTGCCACTCTATCACTTTTTCTCCATCATTACAAAAACCAAATAGAGCATTCACTTGAACAGTGTCAAGTTCTCTGTCCTAACCCAAACAACTAAAGGAAATGGTGTCCCTATGGTTACTTTGCATAGGCTAGAAGTCCAATTGCAATGAGCTTAAAAATTCAATTGTTAATTCCCTATAAGCAGGTTTTTGAATCCTAGCAAAATCAGTCCAACCTATATTTTCCAAATATTCACTAACAGATTCATAAAGCCCTATCTCCCTGAGGCTATGTTCATCAATGTACTTGGTGGGTAAAATTTTCTTTTTAGCAAGGGCCTCATAATTTTTCCTCATTTCAAAGTCCCTAAAAGTCCATGGGTAAGATGAGTTTACTTGACTTCCAGATGCAGGGATAACTAGAGCAGTTTGAGTCATTGTTGGTGAATGATGCGGGGGTGATTGGACCCTAATTAGAGCAGAAGAACCTTGCGGTGAGATAGGATTTTGGGCAGTGGAGCGGGTTCTAGTGTTAACGGGTCTTGGGGAATCAACTCTAGGTTGTTTCTGTGGAGTAGATGAGGGGAGAACTGATTTCTTTCTTTTTTGCGTTTCATATACAGCTGAAAGGGCATCTTTGGTGTGTTTTTGGGAGGGAGGTGTGGCGTCTTGGGTGGCATTGTCAGGATTAGGGGTGGGATGAGAGGAATAGTGAGGTGGAGAACTAAGGTTCGTATCGGGAATTTAGGGATTGGGGGACGAAATGGGTGTTGCGGTTGAGCATTGGGTAGTGTAGGGTTTAGTGTTGGGATTGAAGAATTACTGTTGGCAGCCATTTTCATGGCTCATAGCTTAGATATGTGGGTGGATGGCTATTTGGTGCGCACCATGGAAGAAACAATGAAGGCTTAGGTTGTGCGGTTGATAGGATGAAATATGATAAAATGGCTAGGGTAAAGGTTTAAGTGATGTTATACCTAGTGTCTAACATGAGGCATGTTAAGAATAGTGAGGGGTGACATGCCCTGTGTGATTTGGTGTAAGATGAATAACATGAGGCATGTTGGAATAAAAGGGAAAAATGACATGCCCCGTGTGATTTTACATGAAGTGCTACATGAGGCATGTTGGACCCCTTGAAACTCTCGGCAGGTTTTACATTTTCAGCAGTTTAAAGTGCCCAGAACAGGTTCTGGTGGTGACACTACCCCCAGCATACATCATGTTGAACCTAGTGTTAAATGACCTGATGAAAATCCCAGAAATGTGACCCAAAACACACTAAAACCAAACCCAAAACACAATTTGCACAGAAATTTCACTCAAAATTCAATTGAAATCCAATTAATCGCTAAGAACAATTAAAATCTATCAATCCACCAAACACAAACTAAAACATTATTCAAGTAATATTCACATTAACAATCACACCACAAGTAATAACACCCAAATTCAACCCCAAACTCATCATTAAAAATTCATGAACAAGGAATAAAATTCTGCTGCAGACACTGTTCACATGAGTAAATTTCTGCAGAATTGTATTATGAAATTTCACAAAATATACAATGACAAATATGTCAATTTCAGTGCACTACATCAAAATTAATTACCCAAAAAGTAAAATCAAAAGCATATTGCTATTGATTACCATGAAAGTTCCTATATTTCTCATCAATTTCCTCAAAATGCTGCAACTAAAATGGCCTTTCATTCCACCATGTTGCTACAATCAGACATATAGCTTAAATTAGTTTAGATTTGACTCTGTTAAAAAAAAAATATGCATCATGGAAGACAAATTTAATGTTCATCAACTTCCCAGGCATCAATTCTTTCAATTCAGTATACTCATTTGCTTGAAAATCACCACTCACTTGCAGAAATATGTCAAATTTGAGTGCAATGGGATGTAAAATGAAACAAAATAAAAGAAAAATTAAGTATAAAGAAAAATTTTTGGGGTGCCTCCCAAAAAGCGCTAATTTTAGGTCATTAGCTTGACCCTCTTTAATTAAGTGAATTGGTGGATCGTCAAGGAAACAACTCGTTCCCTTCTCAATGGGCTGGCCTACGATATAAATCTTGAGCCTTTGACCATTAACTTTAAAAAGACCAGAACTTTCACTCCAAATATCCACAGCTCCATGTGGGTAAACTTTGACGACCTTGAAAGGACCAGACCATCTTGATTTCAATTTTCCAGGAAAGAGCCTAAGTCTATAATTATACAATAAAACCAGATCACCCTCTTTAAACTCCTTTCTTTTAATATACTTATTATGCCAAAATCTAGTCCTTTCCTTAAAAATCCTAGCATTCACATATGCATCCAACCTTATCTCTTCAAGTTCATTTAATTGAAGTAACCTTTACTCTCCAGCACTATTTAAGTCAAAATTCAAAGTTCAGATTACCCAATATGCTTTGTGCTCTAACTCAACTGGCAAATGACATGATTTCCCATAAACTAGCTTAAAAGGTGTAGTTCCAATGGGTGTCTTGTAAGCTGTCCTGTATGCCCATAATGCATCATCTTGCCTTAATGACCAATCCTTCCTTGAATAATTAACAGTTTTTTCTAGACTTCTCTTCAATTCCCTATTAGATACTTCAACTTGCCCACTAGTCTGAGGGTGATAAGGTGTAGCTACCTTATGAGTAACCCCATATTTCTTCAAAAGATTTTCAAACTGTTTATTGCAGAAATGAGATCCACCATCACTGATTATAGCTCTTGGAGCTCCAAATCTAGCGAAGATAAACCTTTTTAAAAATTTCACTACTACCCTTGCATCATTTGTAGGGGAAGCAATGGCCTCAACCCATTTAGACACATAATCCTAAAGGAACGGAAGCGTGAAAAACACAAGATTATACCATTGAATTCAAAAAATTTCACCTAGGGTCACATGCATTATGCAAGATTTATTTTTATCTATTTGATTTCAATGATAAACAACATATTAAAACTCTTTTAATATGTTTTTGGATCTGTATTTGCCATTTAAGATTTTAAAATTAATCAGATTAATTTTAGAACCCTAGATTAAATCAAGAACGATTACACTAACCTCTTGATGCAACTGCAGTGTTCGCGCTTTGAGATTCGTCTTCAGGACACCAAATGTTGTCCCTCTAGCTTGTCCACACCAAGAACACCTATGGCAGCCCTTGAACAGCCTCTAAAGCTTTTTCTATTAATTAGAAATTCAAGTTCTGCCTTTTAAGAGATTAGAGATGTAAACAGGACACTAGAAACAATTTTTAGTGTTCTTAATTCAAGAGATTGATGGCTAATCTCTTTGAATTGATGAGAGATGAAGAGAAATAGCTGGAGAGGCTCAAAGTGGCGTGACAAATGAGAGGAGAGGCTGCTGGTTATTTTTTCTTTTCATAACCACACTTAAATAGCTAGGTTAACACATTAAACCCTAGCCACATGTCACCTTTTGATTAGCTCTAGGTTTAAGTGACCCAATCACATTGCGCCAAGTGTCAAACCTATATTTAATCTTGATTTTAATCATCTTACATGATTAAAAAACATTTGGCAAGCTTATGTGTAATCCCATGTGTCACCATCTCATGGTGCCACGTGTCAATCGTGAAATGACCAAAATGCACCTGTTTCTTAATTTTGAGTTCTTAACCCAAAATAATTATTTTCTTCTTCTAATTAATTTATATAAAATATAAATTAATTAATTAATCTCTATTAATTAATTTCTCATCAATTAAATTCATATTTAAACACTTTAAATATAAATTTAATTTATACTACACATCCAATAATCTAGATTTGGTTTCAAGTCATGTTAGGGACTTTGCAATTTAATTGCAAACCAAACCTATTTAATTAATCAATTAAACTCTTTAATTAATTAATTAAATCATATTTAAATAGGTGATAACTTGTGTATGTGTGTGACTTACTAGGCTCATCACTAATTGGCAATGAGACATGATATCAACTCTTAATATCATCAGAACTCTTTCTTACCATAAATGATTTCTCTAAATCATTTTATGAACCTCATAGACCATGGTTAACACCTAGCATAGCATGCCATGGCCACCCAATTAGTAATAAGATTTACCTTAAATGAACCTATAATCATATGTTACCATGCACTAGAATCTCTCTGTTACAAAATCCCAACTCAAGCTGGAGTCATGGTTTATGTCAAACTCCTTTTGCTATGAATATTATGTTCTCTTTTAATTCCAGTTCTTGATTAAAAATATTTTTCTCATCAGAAACTCTTTTCTGAATAAATCTATCTGTCCTGGCCAGGAACTTGAAACATCAAGAACAATTAAATGAACATAGGATTTTATCTCTATTTACTTAGAGGAACAGATTCCATCTTGATCACCACCTACCTCCATATATAACTAGTAGGAGCCAACACATGCCCATATACCCATACATAGTACAAGTATGAAAGCAGTATCAAACTCAAACTACCTATATACAAGATAACTGTGCTATCTCAGGTCTAAAGATTATATGCACTGATATGATTTATGACAAAACATTGACAAGAGTAAACTCCATGTGCTTGTCATAAGTGTCACTGGTTCGGCCTACTTATCATTTATAAGTGCCTATCATGTTTGTTATATGGCATGAGACTCACCATTCCATCTTATTTATATCTCATATAAATAACTTGGGAACAAACATGAATACAATCTTTCTGGATAAGTCATGTCCTTATTATGAAGTATCCTCGATTGTGAACCTATTTATGATACTTTGTGCTAGAAATATTGTCACTCATATTCTTAACAACTTAAGAATAATATTTCTAACAAAATATCAATAGACCTTTTCTATTACACATAAATATATTATATAAACAGAAAAGTGGAAATGCCATTTATTAATAAAAATATGTACAAGATACATACTAAATGATATGCTCTAGGGCATACTACTAACAATCTCCCACTAGCACTAGAGCCATTCATTACAATATCTTAGACCTATCTTCTCAAAATGTCGGTCTAACTGAGTCTGTGACATAGGCTTAGTGAATGGATCAGCTGGTTTTTCAGCTGATGCTATTTTCTGCATGGCTAAATCGCCTTGCCCAACTATATATCTGATAATGTGGTAGCGCCTTTCTATGTGTTTGGATTTTAGGTGAGACCTTAGTTCCTTAGCCTTTATGACTGCTCCATTATTGTCACAAAGGTAGTGGGCCGCGACTCAATGGAAGGAACTACCGTAAGTTACATCACGAACTTCTTTATCCAAACATCTTCCTTTGCGATCTCGATGCGAGAATATACTCAAATTTCGAGTGGAATCTGCGATGCGTGCTCTGTTTGGAACTCTTCCAACCGATCGCACCTCCATTACAAATGAACACATATCCAGAGGTAGACTTTCTATCATCGATATCTGATTGGAAGTCAGAATCAGTATAACCATCTAATTGCAAGTCTCCACCTCCATAAATCAAGAATAAATCCTTAGTTCTTCTCAAGTACTTAAGGATATTCTTGATCGCTATCGATGTTCTAAACCTGGATTGGATTGATACCTGCTAGTCAAACTAACAGCATAGGCGATATCTGGCCTAGTACACAACATTGCATACATTAAACTTCCAATAGCCGAAGCATATGGAATCCTGGCCATCTTATCTCTTTCTTCAGGTGTCTTTGGAGACATCTCTTTAGAAAGATGGATACCATGTCTCTTGGTAACAATCCTCTCTTGGAATCAAGCATGTTAAACCTCTTTAACACCTTTTCCAAGTATAGACTTTGGGATAAACCTATTATTCTTTTCGCTCTATCTCTATAGATGCGAATCCCAAGAATATAGGTTGCCTCCCCTAAGTCTTTCATGGAGAATGTATTTGACAACCATACCTTTATAGTTGTCAACATACCTATGTCATTACCTATTAACAGTATGTCATCCACATATAAGACAAGGAAAGTGATAGCTCTGTCACTAACCTTCTTATATACACATGGCTCATCCTCATTTTTGATAAAACCAAAGGATTTAATGGCTTCATCAAAACGGATGTTCCAACTCCTCGAAGCTTGTTTCAACCCATAAATGGATCGTTTTAGCTTGCATACCTTGGAACCATCTTGGGATTCAAATCCCCTAGGTTGTTCCATGAAAATGTTTTCTTCAATGTATCCATTGAGAAAAGCTGTTTTGACATCCATCTGCCAAATCTCATAATCATAGTATGCTATTGCTAATAAAATCCTAATTGATTTAAGCATGGCAACAAAGTAGAAAGTCTCCTCATAGTCTATTCCTTGCCTTTGGCGAAACCCTTTCGCTACTAGCCTTGCCTTATAGGTCTCTACCTTTCCATCGAACCAATTTTCTTCTTGAAAACCCATTTGTTCCCTATAGGTACAATACCTTGGTGGGTCAACAAGATCCCAAACTTGATTCTTATACATGGAATCAATCTCGGATTTCATAGCATCAATCCATTTTGAAGAGTCTATATCTGATATAGCTTCTTCATAGGTAAGTGGATCATCTCCATGATCTACTTCTTCATGAGTAGACAACTCTTGTTCTTCTTCATGAAGAAAATCATATCTCACTGGTGGGTGAGATACCCTGGTTGTTCTACGAGGAACAAATTGTAGATGTTTCATCAATGGGTATAGGTTGACTAGATGGATTTATATCCATCTCGATGCTGGTTAGTCAGAATTCTCCAATTCTAACTCTATTTGCCTTCCTTTGCCTCCTTCTTGAACAAACTGTTGTTCAAGAAATGTGGCATCTCTACTTATCACAACCTTTTGTGAAGTAGGCAAATAAAAATAATATCCAAAACTATCTTTTGGATATCCAACAAATCGACCTTTTTCTGATCTGGTCTCCAATTTATCGTTGTTGACTTTTGATATAAGCTGGACAACCCCATATCTTAACATGCTTTAGACTTGGTTTTCTTCCATGCCATATCTCATAAGGTGTGGAAGAAACTGATTTTGATGGAATCCTATTCAGAATATACAAAGTTGATTCTAATGCAAATCCCCAAAAGAAGATTGGCATATCAGCAAAGCTCATCATACTACGTACCATATCCAATAGGGTACGATTTCTCCTTTCAGATACACCATTCAGTTGTGGCGTTCCTGGAGGAGTCAGCTGAGAAATAATGCCATGCTCTCTCAAGTATTCATCAAATTCAGTACTCAAATATTCACCTCCACGATCTGATCGAAGAGCTTTAATACTTTTTCCTGTTTGATTTTCTACTTCAGATTTAAATTCCTTAAACTTTTCAAAGGATTCATGTTTGTATTTCATCAAATATAAATACCCAAACCTTGATTTATCATCGAAAGGTAATAAAATAATGAAAGCCCCCTCTAGCCATTTCTTTAAACGGACCACATACATCACTATGTATTAATTCCAAAATATTTTCAGCTCTTAGCCCTTGTCCAACAAAGGGTGATCTAGTCATTTTGCCTTGAAGGCAAGATTCACAAGTTGGAGTAGGCTCAGAGCCCAATGAGGATAGAATCCCCATTTTCTCCAATTTTGCAATCCTATCTTATGCAACATGACATAACCTTAAGTGCCAAATATATTTTGAACTTGAGTTGGTTTTCACCATGGTATTGTATTCTTTTAGATCACTTGCATTCAATTTGTGTTTGTCATTATTATCCAAATAATAAAGACCATCATTCATATAACCCGAACCAACATATTTATTTCCAAAATAAATATTGCAAACATCATCTGTGAACTGAAATTCATAGCCATTTCTAGTCAAACTAGATATAGAAATGATGTTCTTAAAAGCATCAGGTACATATAAAATATTATCCAAACACAAAACATGTCCAAACATGTAAAAAGATTTAGATCCTATGGCTATAGCTTCAACAGTTGAGCCATTGCCAATCCGGACTCTAATATCTTGAGAACGCAAGCTGCTACTATTTGCTAGTTCCTGCATATCATTAGAAATGTGAGAACTGGCACCAGTATCTAAAACCCAAGCTGTAGATGAACTATGAGTATCATGTAATTAACCAAAATGATTATGGTCTTTTAATCAAATTGGTCCTCCCACTAACTTAGCGAATCCTACACTTCCAGAGTAGAAAACGGAAATCCTAGTTGGATGGATTTCTAGTGGGTGATTGAATTCTTATAATTCTATTGATCATCCTCAGGTACATCCATTATTGGAATTACAATAAACTGTAAGTGAGCAACTCCTTGCCCATCACATCTCATGTGAGGTTCAATCCTTTACCTAGCCCCTAATGCTCAAAATCTCAGGTACATCCATTATTGACTTATCTTGCATTAGTTAAGTTGATCCCATTGAGTCAGTAATTATGCAAATAATTTTAATGTCCTCAGGTACATCCAATATTGGCCACCAAACCATTTACATATTTACAACATCTCATGCTTAACAATTATTCTTAAGAAAATCTCTTAAATTAATTACATCTCATGCAACTATTTAAAATTTCTTAAAATAATTGCCCCAATGGAGGGCTTATGTTATAATTACTTTAATTATAGCATTTCCAACTTAATCATTTGTTTGGAAGATTTTATAGCCATCCTTATTACTATTAAGGTCTCACTTTGCACATTATCCATTTAGCATGCATATATCATATAATTGCATACATTCCCATACATCTCATGCATTCATGGATAAGCAGTAAATATGGTATGATCATGGACTTTCTAAGGGATTCAATTCTAAGCCACCAAGAATTGAATCAGGGCATTCCTAGGTGCATTTCATTCATTCATTTTACAAGAGTTGCTGAAGGAGTACATAATCAACACTTGATATTGAATTCATCCCACTGGTCTCACCAATGCTCTTGACCTCCTTGAACTTCTTGCAATCCAATATTACATAGTAATCCTTGGCATAACAAGGCGAATTTACAAGAACTTAAATAAATAAAATTACAACCCAAAAATATTACAAACTTAATAATACATGCCCAAAATAAATTAAAATAAATTAATTAATTTACAATCCCAAAGAAACATAAAAGAAATAAATCCAATCACATTGGTCTTTTATAGTCCATGATCATCCATCATGCATATCACTATTTAACAATTAAATAAAACATATATACTTAAATTAAATTGAATATCTCAGATTCAACTTAAAAATCCAGATTTGAATATGATTCAAATAAATTTAAAAATTTAGATTTGAATCTCATTCAAACAAATTTAAAAATTCAGATTTGAATCACATTCAAACAACTTCAAAAATTCAGATTTGAATCACATTCAAACATTTTTTAAAAAATCAGATTTGAATCACATTCAAATATTTTTTTAAAAAATCAGATCTGAATTTTATTGAATCAATTTTAAAAAATCAGATTTAAATATGATTCAAACAACTTTAAAAATTCAGATTTGAATCACATTCAAACAACTTTTAAAATTCAGATTTGAATCACATTCAAACAATTTTTAAAATTCTGATTTGAATCATAATTTAATTGTGTGATTAAAACTACTAATTAAACACTTTAATTAGTCAAAGAATAGGCCTTAGATCATACAACAATTGCAGAATTAAAAGCCAAACCTTGAACCACCCATGGAACCATTGTTGCCGCCACCAATGGTGGCTTCACCATGTGTGCCGCCACACCTCTCTTGATGCAACCAGCAATGAATCAATCATCTCATGATCAAATCACACAATTAAATCATATAATCAACAATCTAAATGGCAAATATATTGGCTCTGATACCAATTGAAGGAACGGAAGCGTGAAAAACACAAGATTATACCATTGAATTCAAAAATTTCACCTAGGGTCACATGCACCATGCAAGATTTATTTTTATCTATTTGATTTCAATGATAAACAACATATTAAAACTCTTTTAATATGTTTTTGGATCTGTATTTGCCATTTAAGATTTTAAAATTAATCAGATTAATTTTAGAACCCTAGATTAAATCAAGAACGATTACACTAACCTCTTGATGCACTGCAGCGTGTCTGCGCCTTTGAGATTCGTCTTCAGGACACCAAATGTTGTCCCTCTAGCTTGTCCACACCAAGAACACCTATGGCAGCCCTTGAACAGCCTCTAAAGCTTTTTCTATTAATTAGAAATTCAAGTTCTGCCTTTTAAGAGATTAGAGATGTAAACAGGACACTAGAAACAATTTTTAGTGTTCTTAATTCAAGAGATTGATGGCTAATCTCTTTGAATTGATGAGAGATGAAGAGAAATAGCTGGAGAGGCTCAAAGTGGCGTGACAAATGAGAGGAGAGGCTGCTGGTTATTTTTTTCTTTTCATAACCACACTTAAATAGCTAGGTTAACACATTAAACCCTAGCCACATGTCACCTTTTGATTAGCTCTAGGTTTAAGTGACCCAATCACATTGCGCCAAGTGTCAAACCTATATTTAATCTTGATTTTAATCATCTTACATGATTAAAAAATATTTGGCAAGCTTATGTGTAATCCCATGTGTCACCATCTCATGGTGCCACGTGTCACACTGTGAAATGACCAAAATGCCCCTGTGTCTTAATTTTGAGTTCTTAACCCAAAATAATTATTTTCTTCTTCTAATTAATTTATATAAAATATAAATTAATTAATTAATCTCTATTAATTAATTTCTCATCAATTAAATTCATATTTAAACACTTTAAATATAAATTTAATTTATACTACACATCCAATAATCTAGATTTGGTTTCAAGTCATGCTAGGGACTTTGCAATTTAATTGCAAGCCAAACCTATTTAATTAATCAATTAAACTCTTTAATTAATTAATTAAATCATATTTAAATAGGTGATAACTTGTGTATGTGTGTGACTTACTAGGCTCATTACTAATTGGCAATGAGACATGATATCAACTCTTAATATCATCAGAACTCTTTCTTACCATAAATGATTTCTCTAAATCATTTTATGAACCTCATAGACCATGGTTAACACCTAGCATAGCATGCCATGGCCACCCAATTAGTAATAAGATTTACCTTAAATGAACCTATAATCATATGTTACCATGCACTAGAATCTCTCTGTTACAAAATCCCAACTCAATTTGAGTCATGGTTTATGTCAAACTCCTTTTGCTATGAATATTATGTTCTCTTTTAATTCCAGTTCTTGATTAAAAGATTTTCTCATCAAACTCTTTTACGAATAAATCTATCTATCTGGCGAACTTGAAACATCAAGAACAATTAAATGAACATAGGATTTTATCTCTATTTACTTAGAGGAACAGATTCCATCTTGATCAACACCTACCTCCATATATAACTAGTAGGAGCCAACACATGCCCATATACCCATACATAGTACAAGTATGAAAGCGATCAAACTCGGACTACCTATATACAAGATAACTGTGCTATCTCGTGTCTAAAGATTATATGCATCGATATGATTTATGACAAAACATTGACAAGAGTAAACTCCATGTGCTTGTCATAAGTGTCACCGTTCGACCTACTTATCATTTATAAGTGCCTATCATGTTTGTTATATGGCATGAGACTCACCATTCCATCTTATTTATATCTCATATAAATAACTTGGGAACAAACATGAATACAATCTTTCTGGATAAGTCATGTCCTTATTATGAAGTATCCTCGATTGTGAACCTATTTATGATACTTTGTGCTAGAAATATTGTCAATCATATTCTTAACAACTTAAGAATAATATTTCTAACAAAATATCAATGGACCTTTTCTATTACACATAAATATATTATATAAACAGAAAAGTGGAAATGCCATTTATTAATAAAAATATGTACAAGATACATACTAAATGATATGCTCTAGGGCATACTACTAACAAATCCACACCTACCAAAATGTACTTATTCCCAAAAGATGATGGGAATGGTCCCATGAAATCTAATCCCCAAACATCAAATAACTCAATCTCCAAAATTCCTTATTGCGGCATTTCATTTTTCCTTGAAATATTCCCCACTCTTTGACATCTGTCACATCTCAAAATAAATTCTCTCACAATTTTAAACATGTGTGGCCAATAAAATCCAGATTGAAGTATTTTACCCACTGTTTTATCCACACTAAAATGACCTCCATAGTCAAAAGAATGACAATGTTCTAGAATGTTTCCTATTTCCTCTTTAGGCATGCATCTTCTAACTAGGCCATCATTACATCTCTTGAATAACAATGGATCCTCCCATGTATAAAATTTCACATCATGCAAAAATTTCTTTTTCTGTTGATAGCTCAAATCTAGTGGGAGAACTCCACAAAACAGATAATTGACAAAATCTGCAAACCACGACAATGTAGCAACAACTACTAGCAATTGCTCATTCGAGAAAAAGTCATCAATTGGCAATTCTTCTTGATTTCCATCCTTACTTTCATAGTTAATCCTTGATAGATGGTCCGCCACAACATTTTTGGCTCCCTTTTTGTCTTTAATTTGTAAGTCAAACTCCTGTAGCAATAAAACCCATCTTATCAGTCTTGGTTTTGCTTCTTTTTTATTCATCAAATATCTTATGGCTGTATGGTCTGTATAAACAATCACTTTCGATCCAACCAGGTATGATCTGAACTTTTCCATAGCAAATACCACAGCTAAAAATTCTTTCTCAGTGGTGGCATAATTTACTTGAGAATCATCTAGAGTTTTGCTGGCATAATAAATTGCATAAGACCTCTTCTCTTTTTTCTGACAAAGCACAGGTCCCACAGCAAAGTCACTAGCATCACACATAATCTCAAATGGCAATGACCAATCCGGAGGTTGCATAATAGGGGCTGTTGTTAAAGCTTCTTTCAACCTATTAAAAGAATCAAAACAAGCGTGGTCAAAATTAAAAGGAACATCATGATTTAACAAATTTGTAAGAGCTTTAGCAATTTTTGAAAAATCATTTATAAATCGTCGATAGAACCCTGCATGCCCAAGAAAACTTCTAATTCCTTTCACTGAAGTTGGTGGAGGCATCTTCTCAATCACTTCTACTTTGGCCTTGTCCACTTCAATTCCTCTATGTAATACCAAATGTCTAAGCACAATGCCTTCTTGCACCATAAAATGATATTTCTCCCAATTTAGCACCAAATCTGTTTCTTCACATCTTTTAAGCACTTTAGAGAGGTTAGATAGATAGTTGTCAAAAGAAAAACCATACACAGAAAAATCGTCCATGAAAACTTCCATAATTTCCTCAATAAAATCAAAGAAAATGGCCATCATACACCGCTAAAAAGTAGCTGGTGCATTACATAAGCCAAAAGGCATCCTTCTATATGCAAATGTGCCATATGGACATGTGAATGTGATTTTCTCTTGATCACTAAGATGTATTGGGATTTGGAAAAAACCATAATACCCATTCAAATAACAAAAATATGAATGTTTTGCTAACCTCTCTAACATTTGATCAATAAAAGGCAAGGAAAAATGGTATTTCCTAGTGGCACTGTTAAGCTTTCTGTAATCTATACACATCCTCCACCCTGTGACAATTCTAGTAGGTATCAATTCATTGTTTTCATTTTTCACAACGGTCACACCTCCTTCTTAGGAACCACATGAACTGGGCTAACCCAACTACTATCAAAAATAGGATAAATGATCCCAGCTTCAAGCAGTTTCAAGACTTCTTTCTTCACCACTTCTTTCATATTAGGATTTAACCTGCTTTGATGTTCTATGGTAGCTTTAAAATTATCCTCTAAAAGAATCCTATGCATACACAAGGTGGGGTTTATACTTTTTATGTCATCAATGGTGTAACCAATGACTTTCTTATGTGCTCTTAACTCTCTCAGCAATTTTTCAACTTGTACATCACTCAAATTTGCATTAATAATGACAGGATAAGTTGAACTAGGTCCAAGAAAAGCATACCTTAATGTAGATGGAAGTGGTTTGAGGTCTACCTGTGATACGTCCTTCTCATTAAGCAAAGATGGTTGTGCAACTTCATATTTTAATTCTTCAACTTGCACAACTTGATCTCCTACAACTTCTTGAGTAGCTTCCATGATTTGAGCAAAAGCTGCAACTTCAAGATTTTCATCCTTTGTTGTTCTACTATGTACCAAACAATTCTCCAAAGGGTCCTCAGGATATCTTTCCTTAAATTCTGCTTCCACAATCTCATCAAAAACATCCACCGTTCAACAAGGATCAACTTCAAGATGTTTCTTTAAAGTCTAATTCAAATTAAATTTCACCTCCTCTTCTCCAACTTTTAATATCAATCTGCCATTCTTTACATCAATTATAGCCCCTGTTGTGGCTAAAAATGGCCTTCCCAAGATGATAGGTATGTGATATCCTCTTCCATTTCAAGAACCACAAAATCCACAGGAATAAAAAATTTTCCAACCTTCAATGGAACATTCTCCAAAATTCCCACTGGATATTTGATAGATCTATCAGTTAGTTGCAAAGAAATTGTGGTGGGCTTCAAATCTCCTACCTTCAGCTTTTCACAAATGGAGAGTGGCATCAAGCTTACACTAGCTCCAAGATCACACAATGCCTTTTCAATACTAGTGTCCCCAATGTGACAAGGAATAGAGAAACTTCCTGGATCCTTCAATTTTGGTGGAAGTTTATTTTGTAAGAGAGCACTACACTCCTCTGTTAATGCCACAGTTTCATAATCTTTTAATTTCCTCTTATTTGATAAAATTTCTTTTAGGAATTTAGCATATGAGGGCATTTGAGAAATTGCATCTGTAAATGGAATCTTGATGTATAACTTCTTCAAAACTTCCAAAAATTTCCCAAACTGCTTATCTAGCTTTGCTTTCAAAAACCTCTGAGGATATGGCAATGGTGGCTTGTATGGTGGTGGAGGCACATACTTTTCCTCTTCTTCTTTTTCAATTTCCTTCTTCTTGTTTTCTTCCTCATTAACTTCATCATGATTCGAAGTGAATTCATTCTTGTCTTCATCTTCTTTCTTCTTTTCCTCTTCTACCTTATCTTTCTCTTTTTCTCCCAAAATTTTCCCACTCCTTAGGATCACTGCCTTGCAATGTTCTCAAGGATTCTCTGGTTGACTTGGAAGTTTTCCTTGTGTTTTGTTGGAAGAGCTTGCTTGTTGAGCTATTTGGTTTTCCAACATCCTGTTATGAGTGGCAAGCTAGTCTATCCTTGAAGTTAATTATTGAATCATTTCTCCTTGTTTCTGTTGAGCAGTTAAGAAATTCTTCATCATAAACTTAAAAATTGAATCTTGGTCTGAAGACTGAACTGGTGGTTGTGGAATAGGTGCTTTTTGATTCCTTTATGGTGGAAATCTAGGTGGTACTATATTTTGCTGAAAATTCTGCTATTGTTAATGAAAATTAGGAGGTTGTTGATAATTCTGTTGTTGCCCTTATCGACCTCCCCAAGAAAAGTTAAGGTGGTTCCTCCATGTTGGATTATATGTAGCAGAAAAAGGATTACCAACTGGTTTCTGATTGTAATTCCCAACAAAATCAACTTGCTCGTTTCCAAACTCTTGCCCATAGGGAGGAAAATCATTAATACAATGCATATTTCCCGTACCAACATCTTCTGTATGACTGGATCCTCCAATTGATGAGTCAACCTTCATGTTTAACTTATCCATTTTTCTCGTCAAAGCATCAAATTTGGCATTGAACATACTCATGGCATCTAATTCATATAAACCAGCTAGTGACTTCTTCATTTCATTTCTTTCACAGCTCCATTGATAATTATTATAAGCAATTTTATCCCATGCTAAATAAGCTTCATCTTCTGACTTTTCCATAAGATCACCTGCTGAAGATGCATCAATTATACTTCTAATTGCTAGAGAAACACCATTGTAGAAATGTTGAACTAGCATCCATTTAGGGATTCCATGATGTTGACATCTCCTTTGAAGATCCTTATATCTCTCCCATGCTTCATAGAGACTTTCATCATCCCTTGGTCTGAAAGAAGTTAATTCATTTCTCAATTTTGCAGTCTTGCTAGGAGGAAAGTATTGAGCTAAGAAAGCTTGTGACAACTCATCTCAAGTAGTTATTGAACCCAGAGGTAATGAATGCAACCACTTCCTAGCACGATCCTTCAAAGAAAAAGGAAATAATCTCAGTCGGATGGCATCATCTGACACTCCATTTATCTTCAGCATGTCACTAATTTCAAGAAAATGTGCAAGGTGCACATGTGGACTCTCAGTAGGACCTCCCCCAAACTGTGATTGTTGAACCATTTGAAAAAGTGAGGGCTTCAACTCAAAGTTGTTTGCTTCCACTCTAGGCCTCGTAATACTTGGTCTAAAATCTCCAAAATTAGGAAAAGCATGATCCTTAATTGATCGGTTGTTGTTTGCCATAGCTTCTATCACTTGTTGCTCTTGATGTTGCTCTTGCTGTCTTTGAATTCTGAGTTCATCTTTTCTTCTTTTTGACTCTGCTCTTAAAGTTTTAGCTGTCTTTTCAATCTTAGGATCAAAAATTAAATCAATTTCTACACTTTTTGTTCTTCTCATATAAAAGATATGTATCTGAAAAACCAAAATAAGAAAATCTCAAAGTAAAATGATAAGGAAGAGAAATTAAAATAAGAAATAAAATGCCTAAATTAACCAAACAATCAACCGTCTAATATCAAACAAAACAAGTCCCCGGCAACGGAGCCAAAAACTTGGTTGCGTACTCCGCAAGTATACGGGTCGTTCAAGTAGTAAAGAAAAGATATCGTCCCACAGAGAATTGTTGTTTGAGTACCAAACTATAAAAGTCACGATTATTTGGGCTATCGATAATTTGTGCCAAAAATAGAGTAAGAGGTGCAGCAAATTAAATTGGAAAAATAAGGAAATTATAATGAATTAAGCAATTAAAATTCTAAGCACTATACTAATTTACTAAAATTTCAGCAAATGACAAAAGATTTAATTAATTAATGGTAAAAATTGATTCCAGAGTTGAGATTCATGAAGTAAATTTCATTGGGATTTGGATAGGCAAAGCCAAGATTAAGGGAAATACAAGTTTGAAGGAAGTTGATTCTGATTTTCTTTAATTTCTCTTTCAAGCAAACTAAAGAGTGTTTTAAAGGAAACTAAACCCCATTCTCATGCGATGTTTAATTACCCAAAACCCTTTAAGCATTTTAATCAACTTAAAATTTCTCTTAACTCACTAGTTTATTTCTAACACTAGGTGATTAAGTTCATTATCTTGATTATCTATCATAGCTTTTCACCTCTCGGTCATTCAATCTAAGATTAAGAACAAAACCCAAAGGGTACCAACAATGGGTATATAAATAAGCACACAAGATAAGAATCAAAGCTTATATATACTAAAATCTGATTAAAACTAGTCCAAATTCATAAATAAAACTTAAATCATTACACCCAACTCTGAAATCTTAAGTATCTACTCACTCATGCTTGTATTTACAAGTAGAAAATACGAAATAGAGTAAGAAAACATGAAAATAAAATTGAAAATAAAAGAACTCAGAAGAAGAAGATCCAAATCTCTGAAAATGGAAACTAGAAAACATCACTTTGCAGGTGTTCTCCTCCAAAAATGGCGTGATTCCCTTTTTCCTCTCTCTTTTGATTTTTCTCTCTCTTTCTCCTTATGGTAAAAATGAGAATATGATGCTTATATATCCCCGTAAGGGTTGCCCTAAAAATGATCTCTAAAGAGATAAGGACAAAAGGTGTAAAAGGTGTGAAAAGAGAAAATTTTTCTATGTCAGCAAATCTGCCAACGCCATCCCACATGCCTCATGTTGATTCGGAGGAGGAACCTTTAGATTCTGCATGACCAGCTACATGGGGCATGTGGGAGTCCCTGAACGTCTCGGCGTGTTTTCTCCAAAATCTCTGTTTACATGACCCGCCACACGGGGCATGTGGAGGCCTATGAAACTTTTAGCATGTTTTGTTCTGAAGTTTCTATTTGCACGACCCAGTGTGAATTTACATGTCTCATGTTGATTTATGCTGGGTAACTCTTATCTTCACATGACCTTCAACACAGGGCATGTGGAGGTCCTTGAAAGTCTCGGCCGGTATTCTCCTTTAAGCGAATTTTCTTCACTTTTCATACTACTTTAAGCTTCCAAATCACTTTGAATTTCTTCTATATGGACCTTTTTGCCTTTAAACCTTATTAAAATCTATCAAAAAATATTAAAATTCCAAAAATCAAATATAATGAAACTAAAATTAACAAATTAACTAAAATAAGCATTAAAAGCATAAAATTACTAAACTAAAAAGGCAAAATGGATGCAAAACTACCCTAAAATATCTATATAAAATGGGTTTATCACCCGGCATTGGAAACGGCCACAAAATCTGGCGAGGCTAGTCTCATCTGAAAGAGCTCTCTACCAGGAGTCCATAGCCATTGGAATCACTTTGAACGGACATCGAAATCATCGAATATGAGCGTTCAAAGTTTGGGACCTATTTTTCTCTCTCTAGCAAAAATCACTGCCACCACCGCCCATCATCGCCTATTCTTGGCTTCTTGGCATCGCCTGAAATCCTTGGTCAGTCACCAGACAGTCACTGCTCATGGAGGTGGTGTTGGTTGGAGGAAAATGGGAAGGGAGAGGGAGTTACGAGAGAGGGAAAGAGAATGGGGGGGAGGGGGGGGGGCGGGGGGCGGGTGGCGGCCACTGGACTCCTTTTCTCTCTCTTTTTTTCTTTTGTCTTGACGCTAAGAGCGTCTACATGGCCACCTTATTATTATTATTATTATAACCACTAAAGCTATTAAAATAATTTAATGACATTTAATTAAATTTCCTTATAATATAACTAATTAATAACTTAAATACTACTACACAATATTTGAATCATTTAATTTAACTAAGTACAAATAAAAATATAAGTATAAATAAGAGCATGATAATAGTAATACTTTAATACTTAATATATTATTAAACTTTTAAAACTAATCATGTAAATTTAAAATTGAAACTTTAAGATAATTTTACAAAAATATGTTTAAGAGTAACATTAAAAATATATAAATGAAAGTATTATAAAAGTTATAATTTGGTTGGAAAATATTAAAATAATATCAAAATTCATGAAATTTATATTTTAAAAATTCAGATTGTTACAATTTTTGAAATATCATATTAAAATTTTTAGACTTTAATTATGAGAATTTTTTTTTAAATTAATTTTTTTAATTTTATGAATTTTTTTATTGAACACTTATAAATATATTAAAAAGCAATTCACCATTTTTCGAAATATAAAAAAAATTTCATTTAAATTTTTTTTTTAGAGATATATATTCAATATGATATAATATTTGACATTGTAACTTTAAGAAATTTAAAGTTTTTAAAAAAAAATAAAAAAATAAAAAAATAATTATTCTTTTGATAATATTTTAGCAATTAAAATTTGTAAACGGATATTTGATATGATAAGATAATTTTTATATAAAAAATATAAAAAAAAAGACTTTGCTACATGGCCTTTTTTAAACCTTCTTATTAGCATAGATGGTACATTATGACGAAACCATTTTGGAGGCTCAGCTCTCAGCTTTAATATATATATATATATATATATTATAGAGTTATTAAATTTAAATATGATAATTTTTATAAATAACCTGACAGCTGTGGCTTACGATTATTCTCTCAAATCATTGCATTTTCATTAATATAATTAAGAAAACATTATTTTAATTTTGAAAAAGTCAAATATGTCTTAGGTTTGAGTTTTCCTTACCTAATTATAGGACTTGCATAAAAAAAAGGTTGGAAGTTAATTATAAATTAAATAATTTTATGTGATTACTTAATTATAAATATTTATATGATTACAATCCGTTGGATCAACAATCACTATTTGGGTTGTGCCTTCTTTATAAATTTTTATGGTTAAATATGTCAAATTCATCGAAAATCAATTTCCATTTGTTAGATTCCTGAAAGAGACCTAAATTTTCACAATAGAAAATAGACGTGAAGTTTTAATGTTTTTGTTTCTTGTACTACAAAGACGTACTAAATTATTAGCCTAATAATTATTCCACATTTATTAATTATTTTTAGCACTTGGAATAATTAAGGTGCATAAATACTGGAATCAATAATAGAAGGGGAAATTATACTATAAATATTATATTAAAAATTTTGAGGAGATAATTAAAATAAAATAAAAAAAAAGTATTGATTTTTTACTTAGCTAAAAAGACAGAAGACCCACAAATCTCATCTCCTCTCCTCTCCCTTGCTCTATCACCATCGCAGATAAACATCTCTAGATAATTATTCCTTAAAACAAACTATCGAGATAAATATCTACAAAATATCATTTTTAATTTGATAAATATCTACAAAATATCATTTTTATCATATCAATATAAATAATTTAAAAATCAATTCTTAAAGATTACGTTATTTAAATTAAATTAAAGATTAAAAAATTTTAAATTAAAATTCATGTATTACTATTATATATGTCTAAATTAAAGTATACTGTTTAGGAATAATTATTAATTAATTAATCTTGCAAATTAATGACATCAAATATAATAAGGGATAGCAAGGGGTAGGGTACCTGTGAAAATCACCCTACCTAAATTCGAATTTGATTAATATTATCGAAATCCGAATCCAACCTAAACCCGTTTAAAATTTATTCTCAACTATTCGAACCCGTTCCAAATTCGATTATTATTACCTGAAAAAAATCCAAACATGTTTAATTTTATATATTTTAATTAATATTTTGTATAAAAAATTATTTTAATTAATATTTTATATTTTAAAATTTTAATAATTTCACAAAATATTTAAATTCTATTTTATATAAAATAAAATATATAAAAATTTATAAATATTATTATAAAAATATATATTTTATATTTAATTAAATATTTATGTAAACGGATTTAGACAACGGATACTCAATATATAAAATCCGAACCCCACTTGAATCCGTCATGGGTATTAATTTTCAAACCCAAACCCTGTTATATGATATCCAAATCCGTCCTATTAGGGTTCGATCGAATTGAGTACCAACAAAAACTCGATTCTTGCCATCCCTAATAATAACGTTTTGATAGAAAAGTAAGAACATCTATTTTGTTGATTATCAGTGGGATTGTTTTCGGTTAATCATGTAATTAATAGTTGGTACAATGCCACTCTTCTTACAGTTATATATCATCCTTTGATTGTAATGTAGAGCTTCAACTTGTGCACCTGCTTTACTTACCAATCCATTCTTGGAATCTTTTCTCTCTCTCTCTCTCTCTCTCTCTCTCTCTCTCTCTCTCTCTCTCTCTCTCTTTTTATATTTGTGGTTCATATTGAGTCAATCCATTTTTAGTTTAAATAAATTATTTATAAAATATTAATTAATTGAAAAATAATCATCAATACAATTAATAATAGCACTTTAATCAATTCCATAATTATGTCATTATTGCATCTTTATCAATAGAAATCCCTATCATGTATATATAACAAGGATTGAAATTAATCTAATAAAATTTGAGAAATCACAACCAATATTACAGTGACATCAATCAAGAGAATTTTTTACTAAATTCAATTTATAATGATATAAAATATAAATATGTGTGATTTATAAACTTAATAAACAATTTGCAATAGTTGTTTTAATAGTTGTTAGCTGTTAGATATTATCTGTTAGTAGTTAGCTATTTATATAGCTATTAAAACAAAAATATTTGATAAAAATAGTTATTAAATATAAAAATAATGTCATAATCTTGTTGACTCTAATTAAAATGTCTCATCTAAAAGTTGAGAGAGATAACTTTTTATGAATAATTTTTTGAATTTATAAATACTAATATAAATATTATGTTATTAAATAATATAAATAAAAAAAATAGCATTTTAATTTTAGTCAAAATATTAAGTACTACCTTAAAAACTGTTATCGAGCAAGACTAAGAAAGAATGATTTTTCAGCAAAAGAAAATTCAAAGTGGCGAATAAGAATAAGACTCTTCAACACCCATTTGTTTTTTTTTTTAATAGTCTTCCTTATGATTGTAACCTCATACCTAATTATTAGAATATTTAAATAACAAGTTGTGTGGTGCTTGTGCAATTTTCATCACATTATTTTCAAAGGTGACTTAGAATAGATATATAGTGATTAATACATTTAACAAAGTATTATGATAAATTAATTTCTTGTGTAAGGAGACGAAATCAGCCTTTGGTTTCAATTTTGTTTTCATATACTATTTTTTAACTTGGTAAGAAGCTAGCTACGTGTGGTGCTTATCCTTCCAAAGTTGTATTTTTCTTTTGAATAGTTTATTTGTGATTTGGATGGCTTGTACCTTTAGTCCAATCAAGAAAGTGAAATTTATATCTATTTTTAAGAAAAAAAAAAAACTGGAGTAAAGGTCAAATCGATTCTATGTAAAGTGTATTTTCAATTTAATTAGTTGTTTCTATAATATACGGTATGTATTATTATTCTGCTCATAATTTAATTTTTTTATATATAATTTTTATTTTTTATTTATGATATGTTATTATCATAATGTTATAAATATTATATTTAATTATTTAAATTAAAATATTAATTTTAACATTATTTAATTGATTATATAGATAAAAATATTTATTAATTTAAAATTATTATTTTATTGGATCGTATTTTATAAAAGTTATGTGGTATATAAAATAATAATATAATTATAAATTTAAATGTAATATAATAAAAAATGTCATAATAATAATTTTTAAAATTATAAATAAGTGAAGAAGTTTAAAAGTTAAAACAAATTAATAAAAAAATGTAAGCTCATTGAATTAAATTTATTCAAATTGTGTTATTTTATTATTTAAAAAACATAAGTTTGATTTATCTATATCATTTTTTTAATTTAAAAAAATAATAATTTGCATTATGAGATTGCCTAAATTAATATAAAAGGAAATTATTTATAAAATTAAAAAATAGAGAAATTTTAAAATGCATTTTATAGTTTAGTGCGTTATCATAATAAAATTTTGATTTTCATTATATTGATATCTTGAAATTTTATATTACCACATTATTTAACACAAATAATTTTAAAACACATTTATGTTATTTAATATATTTAATAAATATTTTTATTTTTTTAAACTATAGATTATATTATATATGTTATAAATACATTATAGGTTAACATATAAATATAAATTTATTTATGTGTTTTTAATTAATTCATATTAATTATATAATTAACACTGTCAAGCTGTTAAATTATTTCTTTCTCTTCTTTTTCTTTTCATATTTTCCTCCCATTTTTATTTTTTTAAAAATCCAAAACATAACAACTTTTCATATAAATATATGTAAAAATATAATTAGACTCTCTTATAATCTGATGGTAAAAATCAATAACTAAAATTGACTACAAAATAAAAAATAAAAAATAAAAAATATGTTCATGCACATAAGTATATTAACAAATTATTATAAATCTAGATTTAAATTAAATAGACTAAAAAAAATTAAAATCTTATATAATTACATGTAAAATGTATTTTTTTTTATGTAAAATGATATTAATGATCTCAAATATTATAAGATGCATTAACATTAAACATAAAAAAAGGGAAAATTAATCTATTTTAATTTATATAAATATCATTGAATTTGCAAAGATATTGTTTTTATTTGATATTGACAATAATAATAAAATCTGAATAATTATATTCACATGTAACTATCCTCATAACAATGATACCTGTTACATTCAAAAACTCAAAAAATTTAAACACTTATAAATATATTTTGCCTATTAAAGAAAAAAGACACAAAGTTATAGTGAACAAAAAATATATTTATTATGAGTCAGAATTAATTAAGCTTGAGTCTTATTACATGAAAATAGAGAGTGTCAATATAAAAGTTGTCCATTACTAATATTAAAAAAAAAAGAAGCTATAAATTTATAACAAATAAAATATTTATCATTGAATAGGATTCTATATATATACATTTAATTGAATAGTCAATTTGTAATAATAATTTTATAATTATGTAAATTAAATAATAATTTTGTAATAGTAATTTTATAATTTAATATTATAAGATTGTAAATATTTAGAATAACGAAAAAAAATAAATTAGTATAAATGAGATTCGGTATTTAATGTTGTTTATTAATTTTATTCTAACAAATTATATAATTTTTAGTGAATTAATAATATTTATAGAATAAATAATATATATAATTATAATAAGATTTTTAGTATAAATAAAGTAATAATATTAAAATTTTAATTTATATTAATTATAATAATATTAGTAATTAAAATTATTTATAAATTTAGCAATGGATAAATTTTACTAAAAATTATTAGCAATGAATTTATATTAAATAACTTCTCATTGCTAAAAATATTAATGATAAATAAATTGTTTATTAACGATGAATTTATATGGAATAGCTTTTCGCTAGTATTAGCGATAGAAATTTTATAAGGAATAGCTTATCGTTACTGGAAGTATTAATGATGAATTTTGGTCTCTAATTTGTATAAATGGCGTTAATTGTCAGTTTTTTTAATTAAGAATCTTATTATTGTAAAAATTTTTATTTTATTTACAATATTTCTGGCATTATAATTTTTAAAATTTAATATAAAATTTATGGAATAAACATTTAAAATATCAAGATTTCATTAGAATGTTAAGCGGTAAAAGTTTAGTAAAATATGCACCTCCCAACTGAAATAGTTGAAAGATACATATTTATTATTATCAAATAAATGTTACCTTATTTTTATTAATTTAACTTATTAAGTTAATGGATTTTTTTAGAGAATTTATAAAAATACGAATCTCTTGCAAATTTTGTTTTTTAGAATCTTAATTAATTTTAAAACTTTTCTATTTTAGATACGATTTGTTTGATATTATAATTTTCATATTTTAATATTATAATTTATGAATAAAAAATTGTAAAATTATCAACGTTTTGATATAATGCTAATTGTAGAAGTATAATCTGTTTGAATTTCAATTCTATAATTAACTTCGGTTGTTAAAAATTTATTTTACAATTAATTTATATAATTTGTTATAGTCATCTATTTAAATAAGAATTTTTCTTTATAAATAAAACTTAATTTCATAAATAATAAAAATAATGAATTTATTATAGAAATCTATTTGAATTAAAATTTTGTTTTATAAATAAAACTTAATTTTGTAAATAATATAAATCATGAAAGGCATTTTTAATAAAACTAATATCCTCCTTCTTCATATATTTATATATATTATAAATTATTGATTATACTATTTAAATAATTTAATCTAATAATTTACAACTACTTGAGAATCGGGCGCTTTGAATGCCTAAATTATAATCTAGAGAGGCGTTCTTAGCAATAGACAAAGTATTATGACACTTTTAAAAATTAAATAAAAAAAGACAACATCGATATTCTTTCATAGAATTTTGGTTTTATTGTTAATTTAATACTGTTTAAAATTTAATTAATAAGAAATCATATGTAAATCTTATGACTTTGTTTGGAAAAAAATTATTAAAAAAATGAATTTAATTTAATTTTCACACATTCATATTATTTTTAACATGATTTCTATTTTTTTTAAATGAATTTTGTAAGTTAAAAAGAACTGAATTCTTTCATCTATTAAGTTTTCAAACTTAAGAATTAAAAAAAAAAAAAGGAAATCATTTGAATTAAATTCTTGAAAAATTTTAATTCTAAAATAGAAGGGTGAATTTTTTTATTTAGTTGGTTAGATTGACTTACCTAATCTAATTTTCAAAATATAGCATGTGAAATAAAGGAAAAGAAAATAGCTAGATAGATTATGTTTATAATCTTCTTAGACTCTATTTATTTCACGTAAAATAATTTGTATATAAAAATTTTTTTTATTATTTGATTGTAATATTAAATTAATGATATATATTTATTTCATGTATATATAAGTGTATTTACATTTTAATAAAATTATCAAAGTTTAGAAAATGAAAAATAATTTAAAAAAAAAAAATAGAAGTCATTTTCCTTAAAAATAACTTAATTTTTTCTTTATTTAGGAAAATATTTTTCGTTGATTAATTTTTTTTAAGTGCCTCAAACACCAAAAATTATAAAAACTATTTTTCAGAAAAATATTTTTTGTGAAACAAACACAACCTGAGTGTTAAAAGAATTATTTGAACATATAACAAAATGAAAATAATGGTGATAAGATACCAAACCAATTGCATACTCTATGCTTAATTAGCATGAAACAGTTCGAGGAGGCTGCCATAATATTTAAGTGGACTATGTACCTGCTTAATTATGTCAATTAGTCAGTTCTTTCATATAGGAAGGTTGGTTAAGCACTTTAAATACAATAATAAAAATATTCAGTTGACTCTAGATTTTATAAAAAAAAATTTTATGGTACCCTAAACTTTTAAAATATATCATAGCACACCTTAATGCCTATAAACATCTTATCATACATCTCAACTCTTGTAAAAATAGAATTAAGATACTATTTAGATCCTAGTCAGCAAATCGCCGTGTCAAAGCGTTTAGAGTTTACACTTTGTTTGAAGGATATCTTAATCTTTGACTTTATAAGAATTAAGGTGTGTTATAAGACATTTTAAAATTTTAGGGTAGTATGAAATTTTTTTATAAAATTTAGATGTGAAATGAGATAATTAACCTAAAATAAATAAATAAATAGATAATACAAGCAAAGACATGAAAAGTTGTCTCATGATTAGACATACATACATCTAATTAACTATAAAATTGTCTTATGATTAGACATACTCATACATCTTAATTTCTTTTAAAGAAAAATCGTAAATATCATATGAAAGAAAAGAAGAGTTTATGTAATCGCATTCTGTAGCACCCTCATTTTATATAGTCCATACATTATACTGTTTCGGTGACTAATATTTGTTCGGACAGTCAGAATGGCTAGAACTATATTTAAACTAGAGTGAGGAGTCATAAATAAACCAAATAATAATAAGAAAAATGAAGAAAAAATTTAAGAAATGAAATGCAATAAGGTTAAATGAGCCGTAGTTCCGGTGATGGGTAACCCTAACGGGAAGTGGCTGTGAAGATAGTTAGCGACCCTAAACCCGTGGAGAACCCTGTAAAATAATTTTTGGGACTCCAGTGAAAAATTATTGAGCCTTAGATGACAATAGAATATCAAGAAAATGTTAAGAAAATTTTGTAAATTGGTACAGATAAATTTAACTCGGTATGCAAAACAAAGAGCATTTTGGTCATTTCACCTTCAAAGATGATTTTTTACCAACTTGTCCAACTAAGTAAGTGAGGTTTATGTCATAAAATGTGAATAAATATTGATGAAAATTTAATTAAAAAAATGAGTAAAAAGAAAGAAGAAAAGAAATAAAATGAAAAGAAATTAAATAAGGATTATTACATAAGCATGACATCAAGGTGATGCAATTAAAATTTTTCCACCAATCACATTTAGACAAGACTAAGTATAAAAGTTAGAAATGAGATAAATAAATCAAAAATTCACCATCTTCTACCTCTTTCCTTTGTTGGCCGAAAATCTCTCTCTCTCTCCTCTCCATTGATATTCCTTCATCAAACTTCAAGTTTCTTGATTTCTTCCCATAAAACCCATAACTTCCTTCACAAAAACTTGTCACTCAACCTTGCTAAGATGTTTGGCTACCAAGAAATTAGGAGAAAGTGAAGATTTGGATATCTTTGTGACACCCCTCACCCTTCTACAGTGTAGCTGAGCAAGGCATGTCATACAGTATGTCGGAACACCTTATCTTATCTTATTACTATTTTCAGTTCTTAATTTATATACTAAAAAGCTTTTAATGAAGTATATGTTATGTACTGAAATTTGGGTTCATTTGAGATTTCGAAAATTTTTCAGAAAATTCGGCAGAGTACCGACTAAAATTTGAGAAAAATAGTTCTTCAAAAAAACTGTTAAAACACTCCCAATATAATTATCATCTCCGCAACTCCAATAAGAATCAACATAAGTTCAACTCAACATTTCGTTCATACCTTCATCATATCCATTTTATCATTTCATTTGTCATATATGTATCTCAATTCCCATATTCATTTTCATACAATTACATTCATACTCAACTCATATATCAAAATTCTCAAATTTCATTAATTTATATAATTTACAAACTAATTACATAAATTCATAATCTACATGATATACAAATTAATTACACACGAAAGAGCTAGTTTCTTAATTTATATCATATACATGTTAAGTTCAATTCCTTAGTTTATATTACAATATAAGAAATATTTATAATATACAAAATACATTAACATGACTTATATGGGCCCTATCTACATGCATTGCTGAGGAGGTGACAACCTTGGATGCTTCCGCAAATCCAAACTCCAAAATCTCAGTCTAATATCCATTGGACTTTATCTTCAGTACCTGCGCGAGGAAACAATCCATCGCACTAAGCATTTCTACTTAATGGTACGATAATATAACAAAGAAATAATATACAAACAAAAATAAAAATAAAGCATGATTTAGGTAATCAAGAATTAATTTAATTTTGTATAAAATTTCTAATATTAACTATCTTTTATCCTAACTCTACCTAAGTAGTTTGCGCATAGCTGATCTCAAGCTCGGATAAAGGAGGAGGGTTGCAGTAGGTGACAACCAGCGTAAACATTTTCTCACACCTTATGATATGGATTCAAATGATATAAATGTTGGGGTGTCCTCTACTTACGACGCGCTACATCGTAGCCCGAGTGTAGTGAGAAATATGCAAGGGTGTAGGGCATTCACCGAAAGCGACGCGCCATGCCAGCGCTCGAGTGTGGTGTTAAGTGAGCAAAGGTTCCCACATCATGGACGGGTGTGGGTAAAGAAGTTAGTCCATAGGACAGATAGTAGAACAGATAGTGGAATAGAATACAAGATAGATATAGAAAACAATAGAAGATATCATAAAAGGAGACCAATTAGGAAGGAAAAGGATAGAAAGAGGATCAGGGTTGGTACTTGGAATGTTGGATCACTTACAGAACAATTAATGGAGCTTGTGGATACCTTGGAAATGAGAAGGGTGAATATTGCTTGCATTTAGGAGACTAAATGAGTAGGAGAGAAAAGCAAGGAAGTGGGTAATTTAGTGTACAAATTGTGGTTTACCGGAAAGGCGAGAAATAAGAACGGAGTGGGCATAATCATAGACAGGACATTGAAAGACACTGTAATAGCTGTGAAAAGAGTAGGAGATAGAATTATACTAGTAAAGCTAGTACTAGAAGGAGAAACAATAAATGTAGTTAGTGCTTATGTCCCACAAATAGGACTAGATAGTGAGAGTAAACAATTGTTTTGGGAAGATATGGATGATTTAATGCAAAGCATACCAAATGAAGAGAATGTTTTAATTGGTGGAGATTTGAATGGACATGTAGGAAGTGATAGGCAAGATTATGAGAATGTTCATAGAGGTTTTGGTTTCGGCAGTCAAAATAAGGAGGGAAAAAGCATCCTGGATTTTGCTATGGCATACGACCTAATACTATCAAATACCTACTTTATAAAAAGAGAGTCACATTTAGTGACTTTCAAAAGTGGGCAACATAGAAGCCAAATCGACTTTCTCTTAACCAGGAAGACAAATAGAGCTCTATGCAAGGATTGTAAGGTCATTCCAGGAGAGGCTTTATTAAGTCAATATCAGTTAGTGGTCTTGGATGTCAAATTTAGGAACAATTCAAGTAAGGTCAGAAGAAATAGTGTAGCTCAAACAAAGTAGTGGGAGTTCAAAGGAGTAAAGTAAGTGAAGTTCAAAAATGAGCTTCTCGAGTCTGAAGCATGGAAGTTGGATATAGAGGCCAATGATATGTGGATACAGATGGTATCAAAGATTAGAGAAGTAGCTAGAAAAGTACTTAGAGAGTCTAAAGGACATGGACCACCCTCAAAAGAGAGATGGTGGTGGAATGAAGAAGTATAAAAGGCAGTGAAGAGAAAAAGGGAATGTTATAAGAAATTACCTAAATGTGATAATAATGAGGCATATGAACAGTACAAGATAGCAAAGAAAGAGGCAAAAAAGGCAGTTAGTCAAGCAAGAGCACAGGCCTTTGAAAAGTTATATGAGAAACTTGGAACTAAAGAAGGGGTGAAAGATATTTATAGATTAGCAAGGAGGAGAGAAAGGAAATATCAAGATCTCAATCAAGTTAGGTGCATTAAGGATAAAGAAGGAAAAATGTTAGTGAAAGATGAGGACATTAAAAAAAGATAGAGAAATTATTTTAATGATCTCTTTAATAATAGTCAAAATGGTAATAGCGTGAATATATACTATAAAATAATAGAAAAGAATGTGAATTATACTAGAAGGATTAGATCTTTAGAAGTAAAGGAAACATTTAAGAGAATGAAAGTGGGTAAAGCCTGTGGACCCGATGGAATACCAATTGAAGTGTGAAAGTGTTTGGGAGATATGGGAGTGGCATGGTTAACTAAATTATTTAATAAGATTCTAAACTCAAAGAAAATGCTTGATAAATGGAAGAGGAGTATTTTAGTACCTATTTTTAAAAATAAGGGAGACATACAGAGTTGCTTAAACTATAGGGGAATTAAACTCATGAGTCATACTATGAAGTTGTGGGAGAGAGTTGTGGAGTATCGACTACGTCATGATACTTCTATCTCTCTCAATCAATTTGGCTTCATGCCAAGTCGTTCAACTATGGAAGCGACCTTTCTCAATACAAGCTTGATGGAGAAATATAGAGATGTGAAAAAAGATCTACACATGGTTTTATTGATTTGAAGAAGGCTTATGATAGTGTTCCAAGTGATGTCTTATGGAATGTGTTAGAACAAAAGAGGGTATCTATTAGGTATATACAAGTATTGAAAGATATGTATGAAGGAGCAACTACTATTATGCGCACAGTGGGAGGGGACACAAGAGATTTTCTGATCTCAATTGGATTACACCAAGGATCAGCTATAAGCCCTTGCCTTTTTACATTAGTTTTAGATGAATTGACAAAACATATACAAGAGAGTATTCCTTGGTGCATGATGTTTATGGATGATATTGTTATGATAGATGAGATGCGAGAAGGAGTCAATAGAAAGCTAGAGCTTTGGAGAAGTACTCTAGAGTCAAAGGGCTTTAAGTTAAGTAGAATGAAGATAGAATATATGCATTGCAAATTCAGTAAAGGCCAAACTGATGATAGGGAAGGAGTTAGTTTGGATAGAGTGGTACTGTCCCAAAGTAATCACTTTAAATATCTCGGCTCAGTCCTTCAAGTAAATGGGGGATGTGAGGAGGATGTTAGTCATAGGATTAAAACTGGATGGTTAAAGTGGAAACGTGCCACGGGAGTTTTATGTGATCGCAAGATTCCCAATAAGTTGAAAGGAAAATTTTACCGTACAGCCATACGACCGACTATGTTATATGGTAGTGAGTGTTGGGCATTGAAGGAGTCGTATGCGTCTAAGATAAGAGTTGCAGAGATGAGAATGTTAAGGTGGATGAGTGGCCATACTAGACTAGATAAAGTCCGTAATGAGAGTATTAAGAGAAAAGGTAGGAGTGGTGCCAATTGAGGATAAGTTGAGAGAAGGGAGATTGAGGTGGTTTGGTCATGTGAAGCATAGACATACAGAGGCTCCAGTTAGACAAGTAGAGCACATTAGGTTAGAGGATATAAAGAAAAAAAGGGATAGACCTAAATTGACTTTGAGGAAAGTAGTACAACATGATCTAGAAGCATTATACATTTCTGAGAATTTAACCCAAAATTGTTTAGAGTGGAGAAAGCGAATCCATATAGTCGACCTTAAATTTTTAGGATAAGGGCTTAGTTGAGTTGAGAGAACTATCTTTTATCCTAATTTGTTTATTCTTCATTGGAGGTGCTTAGTTCATAAATTTACAATAATTATACATAATATAAAAATAATCTAAAAATGTTAAATTTATGCTTATATTACTATGTATGACACATTTGCAATGTTTATTTATGTTATAGTTCCTTTGCTAATCCTTTTATCACTTCCTCAATACTTTCTAGGTTGTCTTAGATCATTTTATAATAATTAAAATTTTTAGAGTTATTTCATAATAAATAAATTTTAATATTAATCTATTTCATTTCAGGTATTTCTAATAAATAATTTCTTAGAGCTAATCTAATTTATTTCAGGTCTTTCTAACTCATTTATTTAATTTCTAATATTTTAATTTTTAATATTCTTAATTTATTTCACTGCCCAAGTAACCTATGACAGGCTGACTAAACTAGATAAACGGGTCCCTGGGCACTGGACACCGTGGTGTCTGACACCGTCATACCATGGGACGTAAAATACGGAACGTCAACCACGTATGCAATCTATATGGCTAAAAAGCCATGATAACAGATAATCGGGCATACAAGCCATGAATGTGGGCCTAAAGCTATAAATACATGCATAAAGCCTTACGCAGTACTGCTCAAATAATCCCCTATTGGCATGCCAATCTATCCAATCTGACACACATGTCTAGGCAATACATGGGCACATAAGTACCATTAAGTGTTAATATGTCGTATTATTTCAATATATTTTCTATTTATATTTTATAGCATTTAATTTTAGTTATGATGGAAGCATATTTTCTAACTCACATTACTATGTAATTTATACATTCATTATATTATTTATATTGATTACAATTCACGTCAATTGTTTCACGTACCATCATACTCAAAACATTCTTCCTTTCTCTAATAATAAGAACTAATGTCACATTCATACATTTATATGATTCATTTATTCATTACAATATTTATATAAATTATCATTCATATTCCAAGTAATCCATGAACATTTTATGGATTTCAGATTAACTTAAATTTCCCTTTTTAATCATTTACTTTGAAGTGGTATAACTCTAATTATAGTCAATTGATTAATGACTATCCAGGGTGCTGAACCCTGTAAGTCTACTAGTTTCAAGATTTTCTATTTTCTTTGTCATACAATTCTAAGCACTTAGGCTTAGAATTGATTCCAAGTTCCTAAAATAAAGTTCTAGGTCTTCATCTTAGTTATTCATAGTTTTTGAATTATGTTAATTAAAGTGTCAGAACTCCAGTTATGGTCAAATAACCATATCTGATTTATTATCTCCTTCTGATTCCAGAACCAGGCAGATTCCAGAATCCCAACTTTGTCCAATCATTTGGACATATTGTAGTCACATGTTAGCCTAAGGTTCTTCATATGAATTACTCTCCTATGTTTTAGGGTCACTCAAATTCAAAAATCATAAGTTACTAATCACATCTTATATTTAATATTTACAATGGCCTTTCTAGTTTATTTTACTATTTTGCATTTAGTGGTTACTATTCACATTACTATTCACACAAAAATGTTGACTTTTTTATACATAATAGAAATGCAAGTTCTAATCACACTATAATATCATATTTTGGGTTCTAAATTTATTGGCATTAGTTGCCAATTACGATTCGAAGTTCCCTAGATGCATTTCTAAAATTTCAGTTTTGGTTACCTAAGTTTACTGTTCCATTGGACTTATCTACAGTGAGAATTTGGCTAAACTTTCTTCATAAAAAATATTCCTTAATGTCTCTAATTTAATTCTCTTTTTGAATCTCTTCATTTGAAATTTTGTAGATCAAGTTATGGTCAAATCACCATAACTGGCATGATTGGCTCATTCCCAGATTTTCTAGGCAAAATTGGTTCGAGCAATTTTAGTGTCCTAATTTTGACTAGCAATTTGAATTTGTTATGGTCAGAACTGGGTTCTAAGTTCTTCATAGAAAATGTTCTCCTATGCCTAAGCTTTCCAATGGTTCAAAAATCAGGTCATTCCGACCTTTCTAGAGTGAGTTATGGCCATTTGAACATTTACTGTTCATATGATCATTTTTACAGGTCCAGATTTTGGTTATCCCGATTTAGGCAATTTTTAGGTCACTCTAAGTTAGTTTTCTGGGTAGGGTCTCTTCATGAAAAATGTGGCATTATGTCCCTAGTTTCACCTCCAATTGGTTTTACACCAATTGAAGCTACACACTTCAAGTTATAGCTACCTAAACCCACTAGACTCAAAGTCTAAAATTTCTGGCACATAAGGTAGCCTAAGCATTTCACCACTCAATGCCACAATTCACTCCAAATCTAAGTCAAACCATACCAAATGGTCACTAATTGACCATTATAACTCTAATTAAACATCCAAGCACCAAATCCCTAATTTAGTCACAAACCCTAACCCTCACCATCATTCATTACATCCCACACACACAAATCAACATCTAACTCAAATCTACTCATCAAAAACCACTTCTAAACAATTTAATTCAAACAAATCAACAAATTTCAACCTCCTCCCATGGCTGCCGAAAATACATGGTGTTCATACATATATATTTTATTTCTTTTTCTTGCAATTTCTTACTCAATCTAAGCTATTAACATAGAATAAAGAGAGAGAGAGAGAGAGAGAGAGAGAGAGAGAGAGAGAGAGAGAGAGAGAGAGAGAGAGAGAGAGGTAATAACTAGCACTAACCTCAATTGAAGGATTTCTAAGCTTTCCTAACTTCAAGTTTTCCTCTCCTTTTTGCTCCCAAACTCTTAATCAAGATGAATAAGCAAGATTTAATGTTGAGACTTTGGGTTTTTATGGTAAGGATAGGGAGGAAATTGAGCTTTGAAGAGTTGAAAATGGTGGAAGGAGCAAGGCAAGATGGTTCGGCCTATTTGGTAAAGAGGAAGATGATGATAACCTTTTTGATTTATTTACTTGTTTTGTCCCTTTTATAATTGTTTGTCTAAAATTTTTTGGTTATAAATTTTAATTACATCATTATTATGTCATAATTAGGTTTTAAATTTTCATTTGATTTTTATTTTCTTTTCTTCTTTATTTTATCATTTTTAATTAAATTTTTAGTAATATTTATTCATATTTTATTTCATAAACCTTACTTAAATGGACATGTTGATAAAAAAATCATCTCTGAAGGTGAAATTACCAAAATACCTTTTGTTTTGCTTATTAAGTTAAAATTGTTTATACCGATTTACAAAATTTTCTTAGCATTTTCTTGGCATTCTATTGTTATCGAAACCTCAATAACCCTTCTCTTGAGTCCCAAAAATTATTTCACAGGATTTCCCATGGGTCTAGGGTTACTAACTGTCTTTACCATTACTTCCCGTTAGGGTCACCCATCGCTGTAGATTCGGCTCATTTAACCTTATTGTATTTCATTTCTAAAATTTTTCTTATCATTATTTGGTTTATATATAACTCTTCACTCTAGTTTAAATATAGTTCTAGACATTCTGGCTGTCCGGATAGACATTGGTCATTGAAACAGTAGAATGTGTAGACTATCTAAAGTGAGGGTGTTACAATCTTAGGATTGTGCTTC
The DNA here is from genome assembly GCF_030052815.1 of Hevea brasiliensis. Lineage (NCBI taxonomy): Eukaryota > Viridiplantae > Streptophyta > Magnoliopsida > Malpighiales > Euphorbiaceae > Hevea > Hevea brasiliensis. The sequence continues at coordinate 11,737,368 of NC_079493.1, read as the reverse complement.
AAGAGGTTAGTGCCAAATTCATCTCTCTCTCTCTCTAAATTCTTTGTTAAGATATTTAATTGAGTGATGAATTGGTTGAATTGAAATAAAAATATGCATGATAGACCCCCTTGAAATTTGACAGCCATGAACATGTTAGGGTTTGATGACTCTCAATTGAATTAAAATGGTGTAGAGATGTGTTCTGATGTGTATAAGTGAATTAGAATCCTAAACCTTACGTGTAGTGTAAGATTGGAAACTTTAGGAATTAGGGTTTGAGCTAAATTAGGGTTTTGTTAAATTAATTGTGAATTGGTGTTCTAATGGTCAATTAGTGACCATTTGAGGTGAATTGACCTTAATTTGGAATAAAATGTGGCATTGAATGGTGATATGGTTAGGCTACCCAATGTGCTAGAAATTCTGAACTTGAGTCTAGTGGGTTTGGGTAGCCATAACTTGAATTGTATAGCTTCAATTGATATAAAGCCAATTGGAGGTAAAATTAGAGACACAATACCGCATTTTTCATGAAGAGACCTTGCTCAGAAAACCAACTTAAAGTGACCTAAAAATTGCCTAAATCCGAGTAACTAAAATTCTAGACCTAGAAAATGACTAAATAAATAGTGTTTGTTCAAATAGCCATAACTTTGTGTAGAAAGGTCCAAATGACCTGATTCTTGAACCCATGGAAAGCTTAAACTTATTAGAGCAACTTTCATGTAGAACAGAAACCCAAATTTTGACCCTAACCAATTCAAATTGCTAACCAAAGTTAGGTTATCAAAACTGCCAAAACCAAAATCTGCCTAGAAAATCTGGGAATGGACCAATCCGGCCAGTTATGGTAAAAATGCTATAACTTGAATCAAAAAGGAAAGTAAAGTAGACACATTAAGGAACAACTTTGATGAAGAAATTTTAGCTAAATTCCCATTGTAGATTGGTCCAATGGAATAGAAATACTAAGTGACCAAATCTGAAATTTTAGAATTACTTCCAAACAGCTTTAAATTGAGATTGGCAACAAATGCCAACAAATATAAAATTCAAAATGTGGTATTATAGTGTAATTAGAACTTGCTTACCTATTATTATTGAAAAAGTCAATGTAACAGCCCGATCCTTCTCCAGTTAGTATTGTCCGCTCTGGGCCGAAGCCCTCACGGTTTTAAAACGCGTCACTAGGAGTTACGAACTATCAACTTATGAACCCAGCATTTCTCCCGTGTTTTGCCGATGTGGGATTTGCCTAGGGTGTTACAATCCACCCCCCTTATGGGACTCAGCGTCCTCGCTGAGGTTTGCCCCACCACCGCTCAAGGTTGCACGCGGAGCGGTTCTGATACCACAAATGTAACAGTCAACATTTTTATGTGAATAGTAACCACCAAAATATTCAATGTAAAGAACTAAACACCTAACTTAGTCAATATGCCCTAGTATGCCTAGTGTGATTGGTTTGGATAGGTTGGCATACCAATAGGGTTCTGATTGCAATACTGCCTATGGCTTTATGCCATTTAGCGATGTTATGGCTTTTGGCCATTTTGTGATGTTATGGCTTTTGGCCATTTTGATACTCTTAGTTTACTTGGCTTTATGCCCAATGATTATTATGGCTTGTTAGCCGTTTTGTTGCACACCTGGCAGATATTATGTAACCGATGGTATGACAACCCGAGGTACTTGGTACCCAGTGCCAGTTTACCTGTTTATCCAGTCCAGTCAACTGGTATAGGTTACTCAGGCAACTAAAATAAGTTTTAATAATTTATAACTAAATAATGAACATAAAAAGTACCAAATTAATAATATTATTAATAATTACCAAAAATTTCAGTCTTCATGAAATAATAACATAAATTTTGCATATTTATTTATTTAGTTTATTTTTATTGGCACCACTAAGCTGTATTGCTTAGCGCGTCGCTTTTTGCCACGCGTAGGTACTGGAGATACAGAGCGAGTGCCCAGTAGACCATAAACTGGGGATCAGAGTCCAGATCTGTATTGTGTCCAGTATCACTCCACTGCAGTGTATTTTGATAGGACCCACTAGGCCTATCAGTGATTTTTTATTTTGTAATTAGACTTTTAGTTTGCCATGTAAATTATAAACTCATGTAATTATTTGTAAATTATGTAATTAATGAGATTTTCATCTTTTATTTATGGAATTTGAATATGAATTTATTTATGTTTCAAATTATGAGTTGCAATATTGAGATGGAATATTGGAATTGAATATGAGAAAGAATTTACATTATTGAAATTATATTATTGAGATTTTTAACAGGTGGAAATCGTCAAAATTATGAATAAATTAGGAGAAACTCTATCAGTTTCTCCATCTAATAAATTGACCCCAAAGTAATAAAATAAAATGTAAATACTAAGAAAAAGAAATAAGATAAGTTAAGGGGCTCCGACACCGGGTGTGACATGCTTTGCTCGGTTATACTGTAGACGGGTAAAGGGTGTCACACATCCTCAATTAAAATATATAAAATTAAGTTTTTTCACTTAGTATGTTATGTCTTAAATAGAGTATATATTAAAGAGAAATTTATCGACTTAGATTTATTTGGGACGATTCCATATGCTAAATTTTAGAACAGAGGCATGACGATTTAGATTTTGACTAACTTAGGACATATAAGTTTCTTATTTCTCTATAAGTTGAAATTTGTTTTAGAAATTTGAAGGGATTTGGATTCCAATCAAGGTAAAATCATGGACAATAAAAAAAAATCTTGAAATATACTAAAATAATTAAATTTATTTCGAAAATGATTTTAATTGCACTAAAAGAAATGTTAAATTTAGTAGCAATGATTTTTATTGCAAAATACATAAAATTTGTTGTCATAAGTTTGTGGCAGCAATATATGAATTGCTATATGTTGCTGTTATAAAATTGTGACTGTAAGTATTTTACAACAAAATTTGAGATGTTGAGAAAAAAATTAATGACAATAATTATTATTATAAAATTTTTTTAATGATAATAACAATTGCTACCACACACAGACACACACAGACACACACAGACACACAGATATATATATATATAACCAGGATCGAAAGGGGGATGAGCTAACAGGGAAGAAACTATAATCTAAATCTTGAGCAATATATAAATAATTAAAGAAATAAATAAAATACACAGGAAAAAGAAATCTTTAGAAATGAAAATTAAATTTGTAAATTAAATATTAAATATATATTCAATAGGCGGCAGAGCCAGTCCTTTATGAATATATATACTTATCAGAAATAAAAATTAAACTTGAAATTTAAATATGAATATACATGTATATATTCAATAGGCGGCAGAGCCAATCCGTTATGAATATATATATGTATATTTATGCAAGATAGGCGATTGAACCGACCATATGCATGCAAAATAAATTTAAAATTTTTGTAAAAGAAATTGAAGAAAACTTACTTCAAAATCTTATAAATTTTGTAAGATTTGTACAAAGGTTTTGGAGATATAATTATGGGTAGCACGTACAAAGGTTGCTAAGCACATGAGCTTCCTAAGATCTACTACAAGGAAGTTACAGTGTTTGTAGGTTTATAGTAAGGCAGAGGTAGGGCAGGGATGGGCGACCTTCTTCCTTCCTTCGATGCCTCGGGTGAGCTTTCTTCAGAGTCTTCTTTGGAGTTTCTTGGATTTGAGAGAAATGGAAGAAGTCTTGAAAGAAGAAGCTTGAAGCTTGTGATTAAGAAGCTTGGATTTTGCCTTGGATAGGTGCCTCCTTATATAGAAGTGACTAGAGGCAGTTTTGTAATTTTTTTTTTTTGGAATCTTGAACAGTATTTGCCACTTACTTTTTCACGTGTGAACAGTACTTGAACAGTGTCTGAACAGTTCTTCTTGTCGGGTGAACAGTGCTCTAACAGTTCTTCCTATTGTCTTCACATGCGAACAGTAAAAAGTGAACAGTGACAGGTGAACAGTACCCTGTCAGATTTTTTGTAAGAAAGAAAAGTAAAAGTGCAAAATTATAAGAGTAAAAATAAAAGCAGAATGAAAAAGTAAAACAGATAATTTTACCGCCATAAATTTCTTTTGCCGGTCTTAAAATTTTTTTTGTTTTTTAATGGAGTGGAGCTGGGACCACTCTTTTATCCTTCCATCATGTTTTGTAAGTTGTGCCATGTCTCCTCATCGTCACTTGTTTCATCATCTGACGAGACAGAAGGTAAGTCGTAGTAACTTTCATATTGAACCATGTAATTTTCACACTGTGTTTCAATATGAAAGGGTTTTGGACTTAGCAAATGTTCATTATAGACATATATCCGAGAATATGCACCCGTATGGACTAGAGCATACTCTGAATATCGGTGTTTTAGCCAGTTATCGACAACTGTCTTTGCTCGCCCTTTGTTGAGTTGGACGAAATGATCTTCGTGATTGCATAGCCAATCCAGAAGATGATAGAGAGGAGGAAGTTTTGTATCCAGGTAGAAGTAATGGATCGCTTATTGTAGCTTTCCATTTGCTAATACTTCTGGAAGTGTTGAAATTATTTGTATGTTGACTGGTTTTTGGCGTAATAATAGTCTTCTAACTTCTTGAAGGACTCTATTTTCCAAAAACCTTATCATTTCATAATCAGATCTTGTGACTCAGATTCTAGCTAACATTCCCCATTTGAATAGTTCTCTAGCATTTAGATATCGAGTTCCAAACATCTGAGTTGTTTTGAAGCGAGGGATGCTGAAATGTAAGCTGTGTTCACAATGTGGATAGCACAGAGGATATCGGTTATGATGTTCCTGGGTGCAATGAAAACGGGGTTTTGAATGATACTCCCATTCCTATGACCATCCATTGTGACCTTGCTGATTGCTTTTTGTAAAATTGAGACATTTTTTGAGGACATCTAGCTGTTCTTTGGTTCTGGACTGGATGATGTTTTGTAATATCTACTCGCGGATCTCTTGAGGAATACCGTTGAGAACTTATTGCCTGAATTTCTTCGAAAGACAATGGGTTTGGAAATGTTCTAAGTACCTATTGGCACCAAGTGAAGTAAAAAGGACTTCACTGTGGTGATAATTTTTCACATTGACTAGTGGGGCCAATGGTAATTTTACACTAGAATCCAGTGGGAATCTTAGGCCTTCAGTCCTTCGCTTTTGAATTCTTACACTAGAATCCAGTGGGGATCCTAGGCCTTCAAATTCCTATTTTTGTAATTCAAGGTGATGATTTTGGTTAGAAGTGGATGGATCTGATGGACTAACTCTGGATGTAATGGTTTTGTATAAAATTTGATTTTGTAAAAACTCAATGAATGATTGAGCTACCATGATATGATCCTCATGATATTTAATTCTGCTAAGGAGGTCAGCCACATATTTATTAGCTTCCTCAAACTCAATACAAAGTGCATTGAGAGCTGTTACTCCCAACCATTTGTTTTGTATTAAAGTTCAAAGATTATCTAATAAATATTGATGCCTTTCTGTGAGAACATATGCGGTTCTGGCTACATTAATTCTGAATTTTTGAGCAGGAGTTTTAGAGAGGACTATAGGTCCAAAGTGGACTAAATCACCATTGTTCGATGATTTTGCCATCTGCAAAAACTCACAAGGGTTAGTTTATAATAAACAGTAATCAAAAAATTGATTTTTGAAAATAAGCTCGTTTTGTAAAGAAATTTCTTTTTGTAAATACTGTCTTGTTTCCTATTCCAAAACATTTATTTGATTATCAAAATGGAATATGCCTTTATGATATTCAAATTCTTTGTTTTGGGTTTTTTAACAAAAGGATAAATAAGATTTTGATTCTTTGTTTTAAAAGAAATACTATCATAGTTGACTCTGTAGGGAGTAATCAAATTGATGAATGGCGTCCCTAAAATGACACTATAACTGATATCTTTTATTAAAACAAATGAAGTTCTTAGAAGAAGATTTGAATTGGCTATTAAAGCCTCTGTTTTGAAATTAATTTTGATTTTGGAATTGTTTGCAGCTGAAAGTTTTTCAGTAGTTTTTTCTTGGAATTTCTCTGGAACAATGCCTTCTTTAATACAATTTAAATCTGCACCTGTATCAAATAAGGCAATCGTATCGATCTTGAAATCTTTTGAAAAAACTATCGAAATTCTAATCAAATATTTTCTGGAAGAAATCTCATTAACAATGAAGAGAAAATCTTTTGTAGGTTTTTCAAGATTTTGAATTTCTAAAGTATTTTCTTCATCTTCTTCTTCGAGTTCTTCATTGATTTGTTTTAAAAGTAATTTTTGAATTATTTCTGAGTCCTGTGCCAATTTTTCTCTAAGCTCATTAAGCTCAACCTTAACAGCTTTTATTTCTTCCTGAAGGCTTTGGACTGAAACAGTTGATTGTTTTGAAGTCTTCTTTCTACCCAATATGGCCATAAGGTCATATGTGTTTTTTGCAATAGAGGGCAGAATAGAAGGTTTTTTTATTGGTTGTTCTTCAAAGGTTTTGAAAAGTTTTCCTAAAAATTCCTTTTGCAGTTGAGAATCTTCAACCTGTGTAAGGATTTCTAAGAGTAACTTCTGATCTTTTGAGAGAACATTGATTTTCAATTTGAGTTTTGTAAACAGTTCATTTTCTGTTTCAGAATCAGAACTGGACGATGAACTTGTGGTTAATTCATCAATTTGTAATCCTTCTTCATTTTCTGTGGGTTCAGAATTACTGGACTCACCTTCAGTTTCAATTAAAAGAGCAGTTATCTTATTAACAACTTCTTCTTCTAATTGCAACTCATGAAGTTTTTTGTTTAACTTGCAAAAATTTGCAGTGTGGCCTTTGTTACCACATTTGTAGCAAGTTAAATTTTTGAACTTTGTTTAGGATTTAGGACTAGGTTTACTAGTCTTTTTTAAAAGTTTTTGTAATATGAATCTTTTTCTGGTTTTGAAGAGTTTTTGTATTTTTGGGATGATTTTTTGTAAGGTTTTTTGCTATAACTTCCTCCACAATCTGGAGTAGGGTTCTTGGTTCCTATTTCAAATTGTTTGCAGAAAGATCCTAACTCTTGGCGAGTTTTTCTCATTTCCCACTTCATATGTTTTTGTAATTTCAAATCCTGACAAATCTTTAAACCTTCTTTTTTAGTGAGACTGACTAGTTCACCATAGGTTAATTTATCATACGAGATTTGATTTCCAAATGCTTCCTTGATTTTATTCCTAACTTTTTCTCCTAAAAGGGTTGGAAGACAAGCAAGGAATTTTTCTTTCCAAAAGGGCTGATTAGAATCTTCTCTAAGCATTATCTTAGTAAAAAAAGTGTTTTTATAATACTGAAAATCACTCAATTTTTTGCATCTAAGGTTTGAAAGGAGTTTGGCATTCTTATCCTTAAGATGAGATGGGTCACCTACGAAATGTAAGGAGATTGTTATTATCAAGGTGGCTACTGCATCTGGGATTGGTTGGCCTAACTCATCAAGAATTAGCACGCCATCTTTTTGAGTTTGTATGGATTCTAGAATCTCATATTTTTGTAGGTTCGTGAGATGATAATCCCACCATCCTTTGAGCTGTCTTGAGAACCTTGCAATGAGGAGTTCGGTAATAGCTTTGTCTGGGGTTTTAGTTTGAGTTTTGTAAGCATTTGTTGCCATGGTCATTTGCTGAAGCAAATTCAAGATGTTATATTCAGACATACCATCTATGTTCCATTCATAGACAGTAGAGGCATTAAATTTAGACTAGGTCAGAATTTCAATTCTATTTTCTATGCCTAAGTCTGGAGCTATTATTAGGAGGGGTGTTGCTACTCGCGGTCAATAAAGTCTATTGATTTGCAAAGTTTTGAAGACTAAATTTCTTCAGCTTGCATAGGCTGGTTTTCTTGGCTTTGGACATCTGAATCTGAATCTTCCTCAATTATATTGACACTCCTTTGGGAAGTTTGAGGTGTTTCAAGTGCTACTGGAGTAGAAGTTGAAGCTTCTAGCCTAGTTTTCATGTCTCTCAAAGCTTGGATAAATTCAGAATTGCTGTTGTTTTGTAAATCTTTTTGACTGTTTTTGGAAACTTAGAATAGTTTGAAGATTGGGTTTTTCAGTTTTGTATCCGGCTTAGTTTCAATTTGGGAAATTGTAGCCTGTTGGTTTTGTTCCATTTTTTATAATTGCTAACCTATGGTATACAAATGGGCATTTGTAAAATTATTCTGTAGAACAATGTTTTTTATATTCACAGAATCATTTTCATTTAGAATTTTATAAGGGGCTGCTTCTACTATTTGTTCTAAGTGGGGAATTTTTACTTTCCTAAGAGGAGGATGTTCAGACTGTATTTTTCTACCATCTGAAATTTCTCATTCATGAACTTTGTTTCTAACAGTGACAGGGTTAATAGACAATTTTTCTTCTATTTTCTTTAGAAGAGCTTTTAAAGCCGCAATGAACTCTGATTGGTTGTCTTCTAACTCCTGTTGTTTAGGTTTTGGAATTTGAGAAGGTTTTGAAACTGGATCTGATTTTTCAAAAGTTTTTGGAGTTTTGGAAAATGGATATGAAATGTTATGCTGTTTAGCATACATCTCAAACCAATCAAAGAAAAGAATATGAACTTTGTGTTGGTATATAAAGTCATAATATTCCTTTTGAATTTCTTTCCTTTGATCATTGAAATTTTTGAAAAACCACATTTGCTTTTTATGATTTTTAGGAGAATAAAAATCATCATGCAAATATTGTTTGTCTACTTCAAATTCTTTTTCAAGCATATTAAGTTCATGGTTTACATTTTCTGTAATGGCTGAAAAGGTAGGTGAAGTAGGTTCTGACTCTGTTTGGGTTTCAACCTGGACAGACTCATTTTGTAAATTTGTATAAACTGGATGTGGAACATTTATAGAGTAACCTACATTTTGTAAAGTGGATCTAGGTATTTCTGAAGTAGAAAACCTAGAAGAGTTAGGTAAGTCTGAGGTAGAATACCTAGGCTGAATATTTTATATTCCAATTGGTTTTGTAATAGGCAAACTAATGACAGAAGGTATACAAAACACTCTTCCTATGTCTACAGTACTGGACGTTAAAGAATCATCTGAAAACCTAAGGCTTCTATTAAAGCTAAGGCTGACTCTTCCATCGTCATACTGGGTTTTTTGCGTTAGTTGAACGTTTGGCTTAACTATTTTTGAAGATTCTGGTTCTACTGGACCTTCTAAGACCCATTCTTCTGGCAGGGTTATGTCCTTCCATTGGATAGATCTAGGAATTACAGTGTTGGATTTTGTAAGATCAATTTGTAAAAGCAAAGTTTCTCCTCTTTTACTCTGAAACTTATGTTTTGTAGCAAAAGCAGAAACCATAGCTTTGTAATGGATTTTGTAAATCAATGCGAGAGGAATAGATCCATCAAACATTTTGTAATTGTGGGTTTTGATTTGTACGACAAGGGATTTTGTAAAATTACTATCGTTTAACCGAACAGTAAAATTTGGATAGCAATCAAAAGATATTGGTCCACTACACAAGCTAGACTCTACTGAACCAAGTAATGAGTCCGGAAAGTTTATGAACCTAGTATCTCTAAAAACTGCTAGGATTGAGGTGTTCAACCCTTCTTTTGTAAGCGATTTAATTCCAACTTGGACTAAATCTATGTGGATGTATTTGTATTGTTTTTCACGGTGTTTTTGTAAGGATTTTTTAGACAGAAGAGAAATCGTCTCAAAAGGTTTTGTAATCTGAAGATCTCTTTCTTCAGTTTTGATTGTGAAATCAGTTTTGAAAAAATTAAGTTTTGTAGTCTGATAGATTTGATCTTTTTGTACTTTTGGAATTTCCCAATTATCTATACATTTTTCAAAATTTCGATTTTGATTCTTTGTTTTAAAAGAAATACTATCATAGTTTACTTTGTAGGGGGTTATTAAGTTGATGAATGGTGTCCCTAAAATAACACTATGGCTAATATCTCTGATTAAAACAAATGAAGTTTTTAAAAGAAGATTTGAATTGTCTATTGAAGCCTCTGTTTTGTAATTAATTTTGATTTTGGAATTGTTTGCAGCTGAAAGTTTTTCAGTAGTTTTTTCTTAGAATTTCTCTGGAACAATGCCTTCTTTAATACAATTTAAATCTGCACCTGTATCAAATAAGGTAGTTGTATCGATCTTAAAATCTTTTGAAAAACCTGTCGAAATTCTAATCAAATATTTTCTGGAAGAAATCTCATTAAGAATGAAGAAAAAATCTTTTGTAGGTTTTTCAAGATTTTGAATTTCTAAATTATTTTCTTCGTCTTCTTCTTCTTCTTCGAGTTCTTCATTGATTTGTTTTGAAAGTAATTTTTGAATTGTTTCTGAGTCCTGTACTTGTTTTTCTTTAAGCTCACTTAGCTCAACCTTAATAGCTTTTATTTCTTTCTAGAGGCTTTGGACTAAAACAGTTGATTGTTTTGAAATCTTCTTTCTACTCAATATGGCCGTAAGGTCATATGTGTTCCTATGTCTATAGTACTGGACGTTGAAGAATCATCTGAGAACCTAAGGCTTCTATTAAAGTTAAGGCTGACTCTTCCATCATCATACTGGGTTATTTGCCTTAGTTAAATGTTTGGCTCAACTATTTTTGAAGATTATAGTTCTACTGCACCTTTTAAGACCCATTCTTCTGGTAGGGTTATGTCCTTCCATTGGATAGATCTAGGGATTACAGTGTTAGATTTTGTAAGATCAATTTATAAAAGCAAAGTTTCTCCTCTTTTACTTTGATACTTATGTTTTGTAGAAAAAGTAGAAACCATAGCTTTGTAATGGATTTTGTAAATCAGTGCGAGAGGAATAAATCCTTCAAGCATTTTGTAATTGTGAGTTTTTATTTGTAAAACAAGGAATTTTGTAATATTACTATCGTTTAACAAAACAGTAAAATTTGGATAGCAATCGAAAGATATTGGTCCACTGCACAAACTAGACTCGACCGAACTAAGCAAGGAGTCTTGAAAGTTTATGAACCTAGTATCTCTAAAAACTGCTAGGATTGAGGTGTTCAATCCTTCTTTTGTAAGCGGTTTAATTCCAACTTGGACTAAACTTATATGGATGTATTTGTACTATTTTTCACAGTGTTTTTGTAAGGATTTTTGAGATAGAAGAGAAATCGTCTCAAAAGGTTTTGTAATCTAAAGATCTCTTTCTTCAATTTTGACTGTAAAATCAGTTTTGAAAAAATTGAGTTTTGTAATCTGATAGATCTGATCCTTTTGTACTTTTGGAATTTCCCAATTATCTATATATTTTTCAAAATTTTTTATTATTATTTCTTCACTATTAACTATCTTTCTCGACTCAGAGGATGAGGTAGAAGAGTTTGAAGAAGAAACTGTCCTACAGAAAATTGGATTCATACTTAAAGAATTTTTCTAGGTTGATCTTTTGAGTTAAGTGAGGTAATCGCCAAAGGAATCACTGCCCTAAACACGCTCTCTCGGCTATAAAGACGAGACTTACAACCCAGGCCTGTTTACACCTCTAAAGAAGTTAACTTATCACCTTAAGATCATATTACCAACCTCTCAAAAATGTTTAAATGTGAATCAGAAGCTTAAATAGAACCTTTACAAATCAATAGACTTTATTGGCCGTGGGTAGCAACACCCCTCCTAATAACAGCTCCAGATTTAGGCATAGAAAATAGATCTGAAATCATGACCCAGTCTAAATTCAATGCCTTTACTGTCTATGAATGGAACATAGATGGTATGTCTGAATACAACATCTTGAATTCACTCCAGCAAATGACCATGGCAGCAAATGCTTACAAAACGCAAACCAGAACCCAAATCAATAGACTTTATTGGCCGCGGGTAGCAATACCCCTCCCAATAATAGGTCCAGACTTAAGCATAGAAAATAGATCTGAAATCCTGACCCAGTCTAAATTCAATGCCTCTACTGTCTATGAATGGAACATAGATGGTATGTCTGAATACAACATCTTGAATTTGCTCCAGCAAATGACCATGGCAGCAAATGCTTACAAAACCCAAACCAGAACCCCAGACAGAGCTATTGCTGAACTCCTCATTGCAGGATTCTCAGGACAGCTCAAAGGATGGTGGGATTATCATCTCATGAACCTACAAAAATCTGAGATTTTAGAATCCATACAAACTCAAGAAGATGGCGTGACAATTCTTGATCAGTTAGGCTAACCAATCCGAGATGTAGTAGCCTCCTTGATTGTAACAATATCCTTACATTTCATAGGTGACCCATCTCATTTTAAGGATAAGAATGCCGAATTCCTTTCAAACCTTAGATGCAAAAAACTGAGTGATTTTCAGCATTACAAAAACATTTTTCTTACTAGGGTAATGCTTAAAGAAGATTCTAATTAGCCCTTTTGGAAAGAAAAATTCCTTGCTGGACTTTCGACCCTTTTAGGAGAAAAAGTTAGGAATAAAATCAAGGAAGCATTTGGAAGTCAAATCTCGTATGATAAATTAACCTATGGTGAACTAGTCAGTCTCACACAAAAAGAATGTTTAAAGATTTATCAGGATTTGAAATTACAAAAACATCTGAAATGGGAAATGAGAAAAACTCGCCAAGAGATAGGATCTTTCTGCAAACAATTTGAAATAGGAACCAAGAACCCTACTCCAGATTGTAGAGGAAATTGTAGCAGAAAACCTTACAAAAAAGCATCTCAAAAATACAAAAACTCTTCAAAACCAGAAAAAGATTCCTATTACAAAAAACCTTCAAAAAAGACTAGTAAAACTAGTTCTCAATCCAAAACAAAATTCAAAGATTTAACTTGCTACAAATGCGGAAAGAAAGGCCACACTACAAATTTTTGCAAGTTAAACAGAAAACTTCATGAGTTACAATTAGAAGAAGAAGTTATCAATAAAATAACTGCTCTTTTAGTTGAAACTAAAGGTGAGTCCAGTTATTCTGAACCCACAGAAAATGAAGAAGGATTACAAATTGATGAATTGATCACAAGTTCATCATCCAATTCGAGTTCTGATACAGAAACTGAACTATTTACAAAACCCAAATTAAAAATCAATGTTCTTTCTAAAGACCAGAAGTTACTCTTAGAAATCCTCACACGGGTTGAAGACTTCAAAACAATTAACTGTTTCAGTCCAAAGCCTCTCGGAAGAAATAAAAGCTATTAAGGTTAAGTTTAGTGAGCTTAAAGAAAAATAGGTACAGGACTCATAAACAATTCAAAAATTACTTTCAAAACAAATCAATGAAGAACTCGAAGAAGAAGAAGAAGAAGAAAAGAATTTAGAAATTCAAAATCTTGAAAAACCTATAAAAGATTTTCTCTTCATTCTTAATGAGATTTTTTCCAGAAAATATTTGATTAGAATTTCGATAGTTTTTTGAAAAGATTTCAAGATCGATACAATTGTCTTATTTGATACAGGTGCAGATTTAAATTGTATTAAAGAAGGCATTGTTCCAGAGAAATTCCAAGAAATAACTACTGAATAACTTTCAGCTGCAAACAATTCCAAAATCAAAATTAATTACAAAACAGAGGCTTCAATAGCCAATTCAAATCTTCTTTTAAAAACTTCATTTGTTTTAATCAGGGATATTAGCCATAGTGTTATTCTAGGGACACCATTCATCAACTTAATTAGCCTCCACAGAGTAAACTATGATAGTATTTCTTTTAAAACAAAGAATCAAAATCTTGTTTTTCCTTTAGTTGAAAAACCCAAAACAAAGAATTTGAATATCATAAAAACTTATTCCATTTTTTATAATCAAATAAATATTTTGGAACAGGAAATAAGACAGCATTTACAAAAAGAAATTTCTTTACAAAACGAGCTTGTTTTCAAAAATCAATTTTTTAATTACTGCTTATTACAAACTAACCCTTGTGAGTTTATGTAGATGGTAGAATCATCCAATAATGGTGATTTAGTCCACTTTGGACTAATAGTCTTCTCCAAAACTCCTGCTCAAAAATTCAAAATTAATGCAGCCAGAACTGCATATGTTTCCACAGAAAGGCACCAATGTTTATTAGATAATCTTTGGACTATAATACAAAATAAACGGTTGGGAGTGACAGCTCTCAATGCACTTTGTATTGAGTTCGAGGAACCTAATAAATATGTGGCTGACCTCCTTAGCAGAATTAAATATCATGAGGATCATATCATGGTAGCTCAATCATTCATTGAGTTTTTACAAAACCAAAATTTATACAAAACCATTACATCCAGAATTAATCCATCAGATCCATCCACTTCTAACCAAAATCATCACCTTGAATTACAACAACAACAATTTGAAAGCCTAGGATCCCCACTGGATTCTAGTGTAAAAATTCAAAAGTGAAGGACTGAAGGCCTAGGATCCCCACTGGATTCTAGTATAAAATTACTATTGGCCCCACTGGTCAATGTGAAAAATTATCACCACAATGAAATCCTTTTTACTTCACTTGGTGCCAATAGGTCCTTAGAACATTTCCAAACCCATTTTCATTCGAAGAAATTTAGACAACAAGTTCTCAACGATCTTCCTCAAGAGATCCCTGAGTACATATTCATTGCCAACCAAAGAACAGCTAGATGTCCTCCAAAAATGTCTCAATTTTACAAAAAGCAATCAACAAGGTCACAATGGATGGTCATGGGAATGGAGTACCATTCAAAACCTCGTTTTCATTGCACTCAGGAACATCCTAACCGATATCCTCTATGCCATCCAGATTGTGAACACAGCCTAGATTTCAGCATCCCCCGCTTCAAAACAACTCAGATGTTTGGAACTCGATATCTAGACGCTAGAGAACTATTCAAATGGGGTATGTTAGCTGGAGTCTGAGTCACAAGATCTGATTGTGAAATAACAAGGTTTTTGGGAAATAGAGTCCTCCAAGAAGTCAGAAGACTATTATTACGCCAAAACCAGTTAACATACAAATCATTTCAACACTTCCAGAAGTATTAGCAAATGGAGAGTTACAATAAGCGATTCATTACTTCTACCTGGATACAAAACTTCCTCCTCTCTATCATCTTCCAGATTGGCCATGAATCATGAAGATCACTTTGTCCAATTCAACAAATGGCGAGCAAAGACAGTCGTCGATAACTGGCAAAAATACCGATATCCAGAATATGTGCTAGTCCATACGGGTACATATTCTCGGATATTTGTTCACTATGAACACTTGCCAAATCCAAAACCCTTTCAGATTGAAACAGAGTATGAAAATTACATGGTTCAATATGAAAGCTATTATGACTTACCATCTGTCTCGTCAGATGACGAAACAAGTGATGATGAGGAGATATGGCACAACCTACAAAACATGATGGAAGGCTGACACGAGTGGTCCCAGCTCCACTCCATTAAAAAAAATAAAAATAAAACCAGCAAAAGAAATTTATAGCGGCAAAATTATCCATTTTGCTTTTCATTCTCTTTATTTCCCATTCTGCTTTTATTTTTACTCCTGTAATTTTGCACTTTTACTTTTCTTTCTTATAAAAAATCTGACAGGGTACTGTTCACTTGTCACTATTCACTATTACTATTCGTATGTGAAGACAACAGGAAAAACTATTGAAGCACTGTTCACCCGACAGGAAGAGCTGTTCAGACACTGTTTCAGTACTATTAACACATGAAAAAATAAGTGGCAGATACTGTTCAAGATTTCAAAAAATTACAAAACTACCCCTGGTCACTTCTATATAAGGAGGCACCTATCCAAGGCAAAAAAACAAGCTTCTTAATCACAAGCTTCAAGCTTCTTCTTTCAAAACTTCTTTCATTTCTCTCAAATCCGAGAAACTCCGAAGAAGACTCTGAAGAAAGCTCACCCGAGGCATAGAAGGAAGGAATAAGGTCATCCATCCCTGCCCTACCTCTACCTTACTACAAACCTACAAATACTGTAACTTTCTTGTAGTAGATATTAGGAAGCTCATGTACTGAGCAACCTTTGTACGTTATACCCAGAATTACATCTCCAAAACCTTTGTATAAATCTTACAAAATTTATAAGATTTTGAAGTAAGTTTTCTTCAATTTCTTTTACAAAAATTTTAAATTTATTTTGCATGCATATGGTCTGTTCAACTGCCTATCTTGCATAAATATACGTATATATATTCATAACGGACTGGCTCTGCCGCCTATTGAATATATATTTGTATATTAATATTTAAATTTCAAGTTTAATTTTTATTTCTGATAAGTATATATATTCATAACGGACTGGCTCTGCCGTCTATTAAATATATATATTTAATCTTTAATTTACAAATTTAATTTTCACTTCTGAAGATTTCCTTTTCCTGTGCATTTTGTTTATTTCTTTAATTATTTATATATTTGTTTAATTTTTATTTCACAAAACGATTTGGTGAAAAAGAAAATTTTGGATTTCAAAACCCAAATTGAAAGAGAAATTTATTCTGATTTACCAAATGCCTTTTGGAATCGAAAACAACATATGGTAGATTTACCATATGAAAATGGTTTCAATGAAAAACAGATACCTACAAAAGTCAAACCAATCCAGATGAATACTGAACTAGATCAACACTGTCGTTCAGAAACTTTGGATTTAAAGAAAAAAAGATTAATTACATAATCTAGATCTCCATGGAGTTGTGCAGCTTTTTATGTAAACAAAAATTCAAAAATAGAAATAGGCACTCCTAGATTAGTAATTAATTACAAACCTTTGAATAAAGCTTTGAAATGGATCAGGTATCCAATTCCAAACAAAAAAGATCTTTTACAAAAACTTCATTCTGCATTTGTATTTTCCAAATTTGATATGAAATCAGGATTTTGACAAATACAAATTGATCCAAAAGATAGATACAAAACCGCATTCACAGTTCCCTTTGGATAGTATGAGTGGAAAGTCATGCCTTTTGGCTTGAAAAATGCCCAATCAGAATTCCAGAGAATTATGAATGAAATCTTTAATCCATATTCAAAATTTTGCATAGTTTATATAGTTGATGTTCATGTGTTCTCGAAGTCAATTGAACAACACCTCAAACACTTAAGAACATTCTTCTCTGTTACAAAATGGAATGGCCTTGCCATTTCAAAATCAAAGATTTCTCTCTTCCAAACCAGGGTTAGATTTATAAGCCATTACATATCCCAAGGAACCATTACTCCAATAGAGAGAAGTCTAGAATTTTCAAACAAATTTTCTGACAAAATCTTGGATAAAACCTAGCTACAGAGATTCTTAGGTAGCTTGAATTATGTCTTAGATTTTTGTCCGAACATTAATCGTCTAGCAAAACCCTTGCATGATAGGTTAAAGAAAAACCCTGTTCCATGGACAGATCATCACACTGAAGTGATCCGTCACATTAAACAATAGGTCCAAACCATTCCTTGTCTGCATTTAGCGGATCCATTAGCCCCTAAGGTAGTCGAAACAGACGCCTCAGAGTTAGGTTATGGTGGAATTTTAAAATAGATTCAAAACGGAAAAGAACAAATAGTTCAATTCCATTCTGCACATTGGAATGATTGTCAAAAGAAATACTCTACCATCAAAAAAGAGATTCTTGCAATTGTCATGTGCATACAAAAATTTCAAAGTGATTTATTAAATAAAAAATTTTTGCTTAGAATTGATTGCAAATCAGCCAAAGAAGTTTTGCAAAAAGATGTTCAAAATCTTGCATCAAAACAGATTTTTGCACGATGGCAAGCAATTTTAAGTATTTTTTATTTTGAAATTGAATTTATAAAAGGAGATACAAATTCCATCCCAGACTTTCTAACCAGAGAATTTCTTCAAAATAGGCCAATGCCTAGAAAGAAAAATACCAAAGCTGAAGCCTCAGTCTCTACAAAACCAAACCCTACAAAACCAACCATCTCTTCTGCAAAGCCTATACAAACTTAGGCAGACATAGCCGAAGCAGAAGAAGAAGAAGAAGAAGAAGATCAAACAAAATATATTGAGTCTCAGGCTCCAGAAACTGACAGCCAGATTCAGAAATGGATAGAATCACTATCCAAATCTCCTGAAGTTCTTCAGGCCTTACAAAACATTACCCTGAAAGGTAAATCTACAAAACCCATTTCCAAAACCCTTGAGAAAGGAGAATCTTCCTCCCAAAAAACCATTTCTCAAAATATTTCTCAAGCAAATGAGATTTTACAAATCAAATTCCAAAACAGTTTTTTCCCAATCGAATTCTTCTCAAATAATTTTGTCCCAGACAAAATTAAAAAAGAAGTCTTCACAATGAATTATAAAAACGCATTTTCAAAATATTTTGATTATAGAGGATGAATTTTTACACCAAGATGCCTCTGTAGCAATTTCAAAAGCTTTTCCAAAAGGATGGCATTACAAATCATGGGATCTTACCAAGACCCAATCCTACTACTAGGCAATCCTTGAATTCACTGGCTCAGCAAAATTCAAACATTTTTACTTAAAAGAAAACCATGCTAATC
This sequence comes from Hevea brasiliensis, assembly GCF_030052815.1. NCBI lineage: Eukaryota > Viridiplantae > Streptophyta > Magnoliopsida > Malpighiales > Euphorbiaceae > Hevea > Hevea brasiliensis. The sequence continues at coordinate 11,718,906 of NC_079493.1, read as the reverse complement.
CGGCTTATTCAACTTGCCACATCCTCCTGTATCAAATAAGGCAATTGTATTGATTTTGAAATCTTTTGAAAAAACAATGGTAATTTGTATTAAATATTTTCTGGAGGTGATCTGATTGAGGATGAAAAGAAAATCTTCTAGAGGTTTTTAAGTTTTCAAACTATTTTCTTTATTTTTCTCAGATTCTTCCTAGGGTTTTGTAAACAAAAGCTGGATTGCTTTTGAGTCCTGTGCCTTTTTCTCTTTAAGCTGTTTAAGCTCATTCTTAGTGATTTTTATTTCTCTTTAAAGGCATTGGACTGGAGGGTTTTGTAATTTTTTCTGATATTCAGGATTTTCTTCATGCTTTAAAACATCTAGGACTAACTCTTGATTTTTTAAAAGCATGTTGACATTTCTTGCATTTTCTTCAGATTCAATTTTAGAATTTGAATTGGATGAATTATTAACTAATCTATCTTGTTGTAAAGGCATGTTTTCTTTGGACTCCTGGTTAGAGTTTGAAGAGGAAGTTGAAGAATTAGTACTCAAATTTTGAATGACTAGTTCTTCATTTTCTAATGATTTATTATTGTTAGTGGATTCAAAGATTTTGAATTCACTTTCTGTTTGTAATTCTGGGATTGATTTTGGAAGAGGTTTCTTTTGTAATTCAAAGGTTTCTTGAGGGTTTTGTTTCTTTAAAACCTGTTGTTTTGAATTCTTTTTGTGAGGAGTTTTATTTTTAACAATAATAGGATTAACAAACAATTTTTCTTCTGCTTTCTTTAAAATATCTTTTAGAGCCGCAAATCCAACACTGTAATCCCCACTCTTCCTATGTCTACAGTACTGGATGTTGAGGAATCATCTGAAAATCGTAAGTTTTCTTCAATTTCTTTTACAAAAATTTTAAATTTATTTTGCATGCATATGGTCAGTTCAACAGCCTATCTTGCATAAATATACATATATATATTCATAACGAATTGGCTCTGCCGCCTATTGAATATATACATGTATATTCATGTCTCACTTAACTCAAAAGATCAACCTAGTGTCGCAATGGATTTTGCGGTCGCCTGGACGATCACTCACCGAAGTGGGAAAGAGTGAGGAGTCGCCACCTTAGTTTTGAGGGAAACTAAAGAAAACCATTTGAGAAGTTAAATTAAAAATGAAACCACTTCAAAACAGAGATTCTAAGTTCGGTCCGTAAACGTGGGGAAGGTGTTAGGCTCCCCTCCTCGTCCCTTAATAAGGGTAAGTAGATTTAATTCTGCGTCCTTTATAAATTAGTTAGGAGGGCTTAGACGGCAATGTTAATCCTTTTGGTAGAAGGAATATTTGATTTTTCACTAAATTTGGATCACCCAGATACATAAGTAAATGAGACAACCTTAGTGAACGGGTGTGAGAATCGGATAAGAACTCTCCTCCGATTTCTTTTAAGTTGTTTATTAAAATTTTGAGGGGAGACCGGATAAGAACCCTCCTCCGATCTCCTTTAGAGTTATTTATTAAAATTTTGAGGGGAGACCGGATAAGAACCCTCCTCCGATCTCCTTTAGAGTTATTTATTAATGTTTTGAGTTGAGACCGGATAAGAACTCTCCTCCGATCCCTATTTAATGTTTATTAAAATTTTGAAGGGAGACCGGATAAGAACTCTCCTCCGATCTCTTTTTACGTTTATTAAAATTTTGGATTGAGACCGGACAAGAACCCTCTTCCGATCTCTTTCAGATTAACAGGAGCCTGGAAGGGATTTCTCCGATCTCCCGGATTTTTAATTTCAACTACATGACATAAGAACCTAAAGCTAAGGATTCTGGCGTTCTAAGATGCTGGGGATAAGGCTTCTCGATATCTTTTGACTAGATAGGGAAAACTAGACTTGATTTACCGACCTTCCATGCGTTCATTTTACCAATATCTATTAATGACCGATCTACTGTTTCGTTTACTTTGGTCTTATTCCACTTTATGACATCTTTGTCGAATTGTCGCTTACGGCCTAATAGTTTGGCTATCTTCCTGACGTGTTATTCATGTTCTCTCTTTTAAAAGAGACCCCTAAGTTGCAGTTACCTATGTTTACCCAACCACTTACATACTACTAGGAGTTAGAAAACTTGCTTTCAAAAAAGATGAAGATTAACAAAAATGAACTGATCACTAAATAGATGGTTTGGGAGTGTCATTCTTTGGGGATCGTTTGTGCAAAAATAGTCTTGAAGAAAGTTGCAGATGTAAGAAGAACACAGGAAAATGCGGAAAGTAAATGCAGACACTTGATAAAGCAGTGATATGAGCTCTACAAGAACATTCTTTGGGGATCGTTTGTGCAAAAGTAGAAAGTCACGGATGTGAGAAGAACAAAGAAAATCAGAAAGTAAACGTAAGCACTTAATAAAGCAGTAGTATGAGCTCTTACATGAGAGCCAAATCTACTAAAATAACTATGGGGTGTCAAATAGTGACAAGGCAAGCGGAGTGATTGGCACGAGGTGGTGTTCCTCGTGAGCGGGAGGGTGCTTAGCTAAAATGCGATCGGATCAAGATGAAAAGAACCGAGTGGAATGAAGTTGAGTTTGGGCAATAAAAGCAGAGATGATAAAGCGAGAAAGTGAGAGTGTGACCGGATAATGAACAAAGCTGGAAATGCAGAGTTCCAAGATTCAGAATCTTTTCAAGAAAAACACTTGGAAAACTAGTTTCAAAAGTCTTTTGATTGACACTTCTAAGTAGCGAGTAGCAAACTAAATGAAATTTGAGTTCCTCTGCTATAATATGACCTCTTGTCTATTTTTTTGCCCCCCTTGAGCAGTTTTTATGCGGTATTTATAGGAATCGTGCTCTTCGTGAAGGGTCGGGATTTATTTTGAGGAGATGGAGGGTCAAGATTTGAAGGACATGATCGGAGGTTCAGGAATTAAAGAGAATCAAAATGAATGGTTGAGATCACTCTTCATAATATTTGTACTTTTCTTCTTTCCATCCGCGGTCCCAAATTTCCTTGTCCGAACGATCCAGGGTTAAGAGCGAAAGACGCAGTATTGTCGTCTTCTCTCTTGATCTAAGGGTTCGGGTTTGTCTTTACAAGTGGGATCAACGGTGGAGATTGGGATGTACAGGATGTCATGACATACCACGGCACTGTCGACGTGCGGGCGATTCTTAGGCGTGTGGTGAGATCTCGTGCGCAACGCCTTAACTACCTCGGCTCACGATTCGGCGGCGGTTATTGGAATTTGTCTTATTCTTTTGCCTACCGATCCCTCCTCTTTCGATCTCTTTCACATGTTCTTTCCAACCTTTCATGCTGGTCTCCCACCTTAGATCTACTATTAGATCTTTTCCCTTCTTGGTCAGTCTGGTCAAAGTATTAATTGTCCCTCGATTCCCGAAGCGTTCGCTTCGTTTTCTGCTCAGCAATAAATGCTCATTTTCCCCTATATATACTCCTGTCGACAGAGACAGTTCTTTCATCTGATTTTCCTCTCTTCCTTTCTTAATTTCCTGTTCTAGTTGCTCGGTGGAAGTTACGGCTATAAGCGTGGCTTTGATCTTTTTCCGATGGACTTCTTTACTCACCGACTGAAAATTTACGATCCCGGTGATCGAATGACCTTAACTGACGATGGTGAGAGGACTGGATTTGACCGATCTGTATTGCGGACCTTGGTTGTACCAATCTCGAGTCGCTTAAGCGAGTTCATTCGGTTTCTCATCACATTGAGTGTTCGACGACTTTCCTCCACATTGGGTGTTCGACAATGGTCGGTTCGGTGGTAACATCGGTGACAATGTCTCTCATCTTCATGGGAGTCAAAGTCACCCCATCCGATTTGCACATCTATCCGATGTCAACAGTAGGTCTCTGGTCAAACACGTCTTTTGATTCAGCCACGAGACTAGGCTTTGACATAGGCCTTTTAGATAGGATGTTCCACCGGTCTCTAGAGATCGCCCAAATGATGTAATCCTAAAATGTAATCAGATCTCTAGAGATCGCCCAAATGATGTAGTTAGACCTTTATTGTAGTCCGTTCCCTAGAGATCACAGAAATGATGTGATCCAATTTTAGTGTAATCCGAGTCCCACCAATCGATGCGCTGCCTAGAACCTCGCGAGCATTAAATGCTCGGACTAGTATAAATAGGGGTGGGAGGGTTAGCCAGTTGTTCTCTCATTCCATTTTCAATCCTGCTCACAACTTGAAGTTCTCGCTTTCTCAAGTTCTTAGGCCGATCGGACTCCGTAAGGGCTTTGATCCTCTTTTAGTTTAAATTCTTTGTTTCTTTTGAAAATGAGCGGTGCCGAAGGTCAGAGAGCGGCGAGCCCTCCTTCCATTCAGTTCTCATGGTCATCGTCTGATGAAGAAGAGGCAGTCGGGCCAAGCGTTCAACAAGGACTTCCCAGGGTCTCCGCTCCAACTCGGGGGCGGGTCATACCATCAAGGCTCGCACCTTCTTGAGGAGAGAGACTCTCCCTATGACGAGCTACGTCGGTTCTTGAGAATCCGATCTGCAATCGTTTAGCCAAGAATATAACATTCGACCTGATTCGTACGAGCTAATCAAGTGCCACGGCGATCTTCGTGTCGATCACTCCTTTGAAGAGAATGACATGGTTATGGTGTACGAGGAACAGTTAAAGGCGATGCGAGATTCCCTCTAGACGATTTCTATAAGGAGGTCCTAAAACTTCACCGAGCGTGCATTGCTCAAATTCACCCTAACTCGTGGCGGATCTTGGTAGCCTTCAGAGGTCTATGCCGATCTAAGGGAATCAGACCTACGGCTAAAGTGTTCGCCGAGCTACACAGACTAACTCGCCGAAAGGATGACGAACACTGGTTCTTTCAGGCGAAGCCTCATTGCGGACTCTTTTCCGATCTGCCCTCATCCCTTAAGAATTGGAAGAACCGTTTCTTCATTCTGAGGAGCAAAGATCCGAGCTGCTTTGAGGACTTCTCTCGTAGCTGGTGGTACCAAGGGCCCTTGCTTCCGAGGCACATTACCCTGAGTCAGGAGGAAGAGTTAATAGTGATGGATCTAAAGAGTCTGGCCGCCACTCAAAAGTATTCTTGTTTGGATGCGGTGACTGCCAAGCTGCACCATTGGACTATTCAATTGCTCACCGGCCAAGACCGCGAACTTCCGCTCTCTGACCTCGGCATTGGTATTTTCTATATCTCAGATCTCAGGACCTTAGCGGTCTCACTGACCTTTTCTTTGTGCGGTATGGCGGGTGGTGAGGTTCTAGGAAGCGGAAGAAGGAAGAGAGATCTCCGGAAGATAAAGGAGATGAAGCGTTGAGCGACTTCAAACACCGGTCATGAGCACAGGGAGATACAAAGAGACCCGCCTCAACCTTCGGGTCCGCCGACCTCGAGAAGTCATCCGATCTCCTCCTAGAAGCGGAAGAGCGACCTCCACCTCTCCCAATTGTTCCAAGCACGAGAAGGGGCCTACTCAAGCTTCGGGAGGACCTCTTCTCGTGGCGCTCAAATCTTGATCGACTCCTTGAAGAATAACCGTGTTAGAGAGAACCCGATTTTGCCAAAGTCACGGGGTCTACCATCTTCTTCGGGAGGATCGGACAGCTATCCGGAATGGTCTCGATGATATCTTGACTCGATCCATGAGCCTAAGCGTAGAGTGTCCAGTGAACCGGACCATGGTTCGGGAAAAGATTCAGCGTGCAGGTAAGGAGATCGGGAAGAAGAATGAGGAAGTGGCTTCCCTCGATCCCAACTCTCATCGCTCGGGATTATATATCTCAAGTTGAGGGGCGGGCAAAGTTCCATGAAGGCAGTGGCGAATAGAATCATATTTTGGTGAGAGGAGCGTGCTCTTGGGAAGTCCAGGCACTTCACGCCAACGAAGCCGCTCAGGTCGCTCAACTTATAGAGGAACTCAAGGAGAAAGATGAGGAGCTTAAGGCGAAGGATGAGGAGCTTAAGGAGAAAGACGAAGAGATGGTGACAGGGATAGCCGGAGCCTATGTGAATGCTCACAAGGACCTCTTGGCCGAACTCGAGCGCTACCACAAGAGGACTTCTCTGGATGGCCAACTGGCTCCCGAGGCGATGATGAGGGCGGTGAGGAGGAAGCCAGGGTGAGAGAGAGAGTGAGCGAGAATGTAAATCGGTGGGGTGATCCCGGCCGAATAACTTGTACAAATTATGAAATGAAATGGAATGCCTCTTTGTTCAATGAATGGTTGTGATCGGAAAATTTTAAACCATTGTTTGTCTGAGTATTTGATTGTGTGAGCACAAAGAAGACAAAAATGCAATTATTAATCTAAGTATAAGAGATCGGAAAGCACAATAAGCATGAGATCGGTGGGAAGAAATCTTTGAGCAGGACTTGATTAAAATTGAATATTTAACTTGAAAACTTAAGATCGGAACCCTCGTTAAACCGAACCAAAACCTTAGCTCTTGATCTTAGAAAAGGAGATCGGCAATAAAACTGGTAAGAAAAGATCTAATGCTAGTTCACTTCATTTATCAACAGAGATCGAGGATATACCCGGGTCGGAAATTCGACAGCGGGTTTGAGAGATCGGTAAATGATTTGAGAGATCGGCGGGGCTTTAACGAATGTTAGGACTTAGCATTGATTCAATTCCTTTTAAGGAGAGTTCGGAAATATGGTCATCTGGTAAAGAAAAATAAAGAGGAATCGGAAATGTCATTGGTGGCGGGGAGACCTAGAGCTGGGGATCGGCTTCAAAGTCTTGTTGATCTTGGCGATCGGCCAAAATATGGTGTCGACAGCTGCCCCTCTTTACATAATTTCTATTAAAGGAAAGAAATTTCCGTGTAGGAATTATGTAAAGATTGAACTCATATTTTGGACGATTAAGTGTTTGAAATTAGGGAACTAATGACCTAGAAATTGTTAACAGAAGTTGAAGTACCAGAAAATTAAAATCAACTTAGATCAAGGAACCAGAGGTTGATAACAGAAATGTAAATTGCAAGAATTTAAAATCAACTTAGATCAAGGAACCAGAGGTTGATGACAGGAAATGTAAATTGCATGAAATTAAAATCAACTTAGATCAAGGAACCAGAGGTTGATGACAGGAATGTAAATTTCATGAAATTAAAATCAACTTAGATCAAGGAACCAGAGGTTGATAACAGGAATGTAAATTGCAAGAATTTAAAATCAACTTAGATCAAGGAACCAGAGGTTGATGACAGGAAATGTAAATTGCATGAAATTAAAATCAACTTAGATCAAGGAACCATAGGTTGATAACAGGAAATTTAAATTGCTGGAAATTAAAATCAACTTAGATCAAGGAACCAGAGGTTGATAGCAGAAATGTAAATTGCAAGAATTTAAAATCAACTTAGATCAAGGAACCAGAGGTTGATGACAGGAAATGTAAATTGTATGAAATTAAAATCAACTTAGATCAAGGAACCAGAGGTTGATAACAGAAATTTAAATTGCAGGAAATTAAAATCAACTTAGATCAAGGAACCAGAGGTTGATAGCAGGAAATTTAAATTGCATGAAATTAAAATCAACTTAGATCAAGGAACCAGAGGTTGATAATAGGAAATTTAAATTGCATGAAATTAAAATCAACTTAGATCAAGGAACCAGAGGTTGATAACAGAAATTTAAATTGCAGGAAATTAAAATCAACTTAGATCAAGGAACCAGAGGTTGATAACAGGAATGTAAATTGCATGAAATTAAAATCAACTTAGATCAAGGAACCAAAGGTTGATAACAGGAAATTTAAATTGCTGGAAATTAAAATCAACTTAGATCAAGGAACCAGAGGTTGATAGCAGAAATGTAAATTGCAAGAATTTAAAATCAACTTAGATCAAGGAACCAGAGGTTGATGACAGGAAATGTAAATTGTATGAAATTAAAATCAACTTAGATCAAGGAACCAGAGGTTGATAACAGGAAATTTAAATTGCATGAAATTAAAATCAACTTACAAGGCAAGTCTAACCCTGACACATGAAGTTCTTCCCCGATGAAGTGTACTTAACAAGATACCGAAGGCCGATGATTAGTGGAGGAGGAGTTGCAAGACTTGACCCATGATCCCATTCCTTCGGATGCCCCTTTTCTGTTCCCGACTTTCTCCTTACTTTACGGAAAGCGCCCTTGCGGGTTTTCACTTTCTTTTCATCCATTCGACCAGAAGCGCCCTTTCGGGTTTTCACTCCTTTTTTTTTTTTTTTTTTTTTTGGATGCCCTTCCCTGCAAATCTCATAATAAAATCGTGAGGTTATCAATTTTCGAATTCAAATCTCATGGCAAAAATTTTAACTAATCAATAGCGCATTAAACAAAGAGAAAGGATAGTATTATAAGTGAGTAAACAGGAAAACAAAAGTAGAAGGAATGAAGTATAACTTTATTAGGAAAAATAGACTTTCAAAGGAGAAGAAAAAGGTACAAAGATAGATCTCACATATTCCTTTTAGTTGGTTTTGAAGTCTTTTAACTGCCATTATTTCAAGTTCTCTGCAGCCTCATGCCATAATGGTCTCTTCTCCAAACTTGGTTTCATACCCTCTTCCTTATTTCTCCACTTTGGTTCTTGGGGCGCCCCTTCGGGTTTTCACCCCAAGTTTTTTTGTTTTTTTTTTTTTTTTTTTTCGGGATTTCATCCTTCACTCGTTTATGCATAATACCTCTTGACAGTGTCGGCATTCATAGGTCTCTGAAACTCTTCGCCGTCTATTTGGGTCAAGATCAAGGCTCCTCCGGAAAATGCCTTTTTAACCACATAAGGTCCCTCGTATGTTGGTGACCATTTGCCCCGTGGATCGTTTTGGTTTGTGACACTTTCTTGAACTAAGTCCCGGGTTGGAATTGGCGTGGCGACGCCTTTATCAAATGCCTAGCCATTCTCCTCTGGTATAATTGCCCATGACATGCTGCTTTGTTAACCTTTTTCGTCCGGCAAATTTAAGCGATCCAACCTTGAGTGGATCCATTCGATTCATCAATCACGATTCCTTGAATCCTAAAGGAAGGAATTTCGACCTCAATAGGTATCTGCTTCCATCCGTAGATCGGTGAGTATGGAGTTGCCCGGTTGAGGTTCTTATGGAAAGTCCGGTATGCGTGAAGAGCATAGGAAGCATATCATGCCAATCCCTATATGTGACCGTCATTTTCGGATTATCCTCTTTAGATTTTTGTATGCGGCTTCTCTTGCTCCATTCATGCAGGGGCGATGCGGGGAGGAATTGAGATGCGGATTTTGTATTGATCACATAATTTACGAATCTTGGACCATTCAAGTTCTTGGCATTATCGGTGACAATTTCATTCGGGAGACCATGCGGCGGATGATATTGCTTGAAGAATTTGAAAGCGTGTTACGTGTGATGTGGCGTATGGCGTTGCCTCGACCCACTTGGAGAAATAGTCGATGGCCACAAGGATGAATCTGTGCCCATTGGATGCCTTGGGATTGATGGGACCAATCACATCGATGCCCCACATTGCGAAAGGCCATGGTGAGACGAGGTTGAACAACTTGTGAGGTGGCACATTTATCGGATCTGCATAGATCTGACACTTATGGCATTTCCGGAAGTACTCGATGCAATCCTTCTCCATTGTGGTCCAAAAATACCCACGTCGCATGATTTGCTTAGCCATCATGTGTCCATTGGCGTGAGTTGCACAATTTCCCTCATGAGTCTCAAAAAGGATTCTCTTCGCCTCTTTTGCATCTACACATCTCAATAATTCGCGTTGGAGCTCCTCTTGTATAGGGTTTCTCCTTTGGGAAGTATCCCAACGCTAATCTCCGAATCATCTTCTTTTCATTTTTGCTTGCCCCTGAGGGGAATTCTCTGGTTCTGCAGTAGACCAGGATGTCATGATACCAGGGCTTTCTATCGGGCTCTTCTTCAATCATGAAGCAGTAGGCTGGTTCATCCCTTGCTTTAATCTTCAATGCTTGAGTCGTCTGCCCTTCTTCGATTTGAGCCATAACAGCTAGAGTAGCTAAGGCATCAGCAAATTGATTCTTGTCTCTACTAAGATGGGTGAAAGAGATTTCTTCGAATTCCTTGATTAGCTCCAGTAAGTACTTCTGATATGGGATCAACTTGGGATCCTTAGTTTGCCATTCTCCCTTGACTTGATAAATTATCAGAGCCGAGTCTTCGTACACCTCCAACTTTCGATTTTCATTTCGATAGCGACTTGTAGACCCATCACACAAGCTTCATACTCTGCGACATTGTTGGTACAGTCAAACCTCAACTTGACAGCTATTGGGAAGTGCTTCCCATCAGGGGATATCAATACTGCTCCAATTCCATTACCTGACAAATTGACAGCTCCGTCGAAATACATTCCCCATACATCGGCTGGCCCCCCTTCTTTGCAGTCTACTTCATTAATGTGCTCATCAGGGAACTCAAAATCCAGAGCTTCATAATCCTGGATAGGATTTTCTGCTAGGAGGTCAGCAATCACGCTACCTTTCACCGCTTTCCGGGTCATATAGACTATGTCATATTGGGAGAGTATAACCTGCCACTTGGCTATCCTACCTGGCACGAATGGGCTTTCAAATACATACTTGATAGGATCCATCCTGGAGATAAGCCATGTCTTGTGATTCAACATGTAGTGTTTGAGGCGATTTCTTTGTCGAGGCTAACGCATGACAAGTCTTTTCTAAGAAAGAGTACCTTGACTCACAATCATTGAACTTCTTGCTCAGGTAATAAATGGCCCTCTCTTTTCGGCCGGTATCATCATGCTGTCCCAAAACACATCCCATAGAATTCTGTTGGACTGCCATGTACAGGATCAGAGGCCTGCCTGCCACAGGCGGGACCAATACTGGTGGGTTTGACAAATACTGCTTGATTTTCTCAAAAGCCTCTTGACAAACTGAATCCCATTGAGTAGAGTTGTTTTTCCGGAGTAATCTGAAAATAGGCTCAGCTTTGGCAGTAAGATTAGAAATAAACCTCGAAATGTAGTTGACTTTCCCGAAGCTGCGCACCTCCCTTTCTGTTTTTGGGGATGGCATTTCTTGAATAGCTCGAACCTTGTCTGGATCTACTTCTATCCCTTTCTCGCTTACTATGAATCCCAACAACTTTCCCGATTTAGCTCCGAATATGCATTTAGCAGGGTTCAGCTTCAAGTGGTATTTCCTGAGCCTTTCGAATACCCTCCTCATCACCTGAACGTGGCTCTCTTCTCCCCTGGATTTAATGATCATATCATCCACGTACACCTCCACTTCTTTATGCATCATGTCATGGAATAATGTGACCATTGCGTATTTGGTAAGTAGCCCTTGCATTTTCAATCCGAAGGGCATGACCGATGCGAGAATACTCCCCATTGAGTGATGAAAGCAGTTTTATCCTTGTCTTCTTCGTCCATTGGGATCTGATTGTACCCTGATGCCCCATCAATGCACGAACACCTACCCAATCCCGCAGCATTGTCAACTAGCACATCAATGTGGGGGAGAGGGAAATCGTCTTTCAGGCTAGCTTTATTAAGATCCCGGTAGTCAACGCACACTCTGACTCTCCCGTCTTTCTTCATTACCGGAACGACGTTAGCCACCCATTGGGGATATTTGACCACTTCCAAGAATCGGCGTCATCTTGTTTCTTGACTTCATCCGAACCTTGAAGCGGTGTGTCGGGATTCATTCTCCTTAGTTTACGCTTCAGGAATTGTCCACAGGATTAAAGGGAATTTTGTGCGTTACTATCGAGGTCCAAACCCACCATATCATCATAGCTCCGGAAAACACGTCGAGGAATTCTTTAAGCGGACCGATCATATCTCCCAATTCCTCACTCTCCACTACCTTAAGTTCCCTTTTACTTCCTCCGTGCCTAAGTTTATTGTGCGCGTTTCGTTTCACAAGGCACGAGGAGGGTTCATCTTTTCATCGTCTTCTTGTGTAAGTTCTTCCTCGAATCACTTGAAGTAATGGCGATTATGGGGATTTCAAAATTAACGGAGGAATTTACGAGTCTATTGGATTATTAGGTGTTAATTGATGAATGGTACTGAATGAATAACGAATAGAACATCTGATAAGTATGGAAATAAAAGGAAAGAAAGAGTCAATTGGATTTAAAATGCGCTATCAACTCATTAATATTAATGCCATAAGAAAAGGTCCATTTACAGTATTACACTTGTCATCATGGACAAAATGATCAAGTGTAGATAACCAAAGGTACTTTACTCGAGATTGAGTACAGGGATATCCTCCGTTGTCTAGTTATCCAGCTCTTGCCCCTCAGTCATTGGCGAAACTAGGGCCTCATACAAGGAATCCAGTTAGATGACATCTATGGATGGATCATCGGGTGATTCTTCTGTACTTGCCGGATGTTGAATGACCGGTTTAGTAAAGATCTCCGTAATTCTCGGGACTATTTTCATCTTTCCCATCTTTTGGTCAAACCTTTGATCCCGAAGTATTTTCCTCATCCAGAATCGCCCATCCATGAGGGCATCCTCCTCATATCCCAAACCACTACGGCCCACCTTCTGAATAGCCGGTATGGGTTCCACGATCCCTTGCAAGGCGGTGCCCAAGCCTTTCCCCTCTTGATACCCATTCCTTGACATCACTTTGGCCACCATAGCCATAGCCCCCTCCTTCCCGGTATCCTGCAATTCAAGGGCCTGGAAAGAACTCTCCAATGATTCTTCGGCTGCTTCCACATAAGGAAGTGATTGCGGCTTGGTGACCAGTATGGCTTCTTCGCCCCTTACAGTGATGATTTTGCTGTCCTTAATGTATTTGATTTTCTGGTGCAAAGTCGAAGGAACAGCATTCGCGGAATGGATCCATGGCCTCCCCAACAGCATAGTGTAAGCCGGCTCAATGTTCATCACCTGGAACGTGACGTTGAAAGTACATGCACCGACTTGGATTGGCAAGTCAATGTCTCCCAGCACCTCTCTCCTGGTACCGTCAAAGGCTCTTACCAGCATAGCACTCTGACGCATATATGATTGGTCAGCAGCGGCTGGCTAAGGTTGCGCTAAGCGATACATTAACGGCCGATCCGTTATCGATGAGAACTTTGGCCACTATACAACCCTTGCACTTCACAGTTACATGTAGAGCTTTATTGTGCCCTAAGCCTGCGGGATCTACCTCCTCTTCAGAAAAGGCCACAAAGTTGGAAGCTTTGGATTTGTTCTACTATCTTCTCAAAGCGTCCGGTGTGATGTCGGGGTTCACAAAGGCTTGATCCGAGGATTCTCTGCAAGGCTTGTCGGTGGACTTGAGCTCGAGATCGGTGATACTTGATGAAATTGGGCAGTGTCTTCCTCAATTGCTCCACTACATCATACTCACTCTGTTTCATTATTTGGAGATAGTTCTTCCTCTTCTTTATGTTGATGAGGCTCTACTTCCCTGCTTTCTCAACCTCCTCTTACGTATTTTTGATGACTCTCCCATTTTTACTTTCCCTTTCCTCTTTTCTCTTTCTTCATTCAGTAACACCTCCCACTTGAGTTATAAACTCAACTTCTTGCTTTCAGTGGAGAGGACTTTGTTGCGATAACGGGCGAGAACTAGTTTGGGGAGTAATGTTCTTTGGTAGGTCCAGCATAAGTCATTCTGAAATGCTCGTGAGGAAGCGAAACATGGTTTTGGTGGTGCGGAGGTGAGCGAGGCGGGAGTGGATGTCTTGCTTGCGCATCTGAGTGAAAACTTGGAAGTTATAGTTCCAAGGGACAGCGTGAGTATTGGTGATGGGGAGGCTGGGGTGGAGTTTGGATAGCAGATTCTTGGTGGTGAGGCTACAGGGGTGAGAAGGTGATTAGGCTTGGAGGTAGAAGCGGTTTGGCTGAACCTAGTGGTGTTCACTCCCTCTTCCGTCTTTGACCTCTTCTGATATCTCAGAACCTTGAGAGACAATAAGTTCCGGACCTCTTGCCTGAACCCCTCACAATCTCGTAGCTCATGGTCAGCTGCCCCTCCATGATAAGGACACCCCGTACTCTTTTCGGATCCCGTTATCTGAGGGCAAAGGTAGCCCTCCCTTATTGCTACAGCAAAAATCTCCTCAAAGTGAGGAACCAGCTCGTCTACTTCGGTGTTGGTTCTTCTCCATTAGACTCTATCATATTTATACTCTGCCCGCATTATGGTTAGGCGGTGGGTTTGAGAATAACGTTGGGAGGGAACCATTTCCCTCGATCTTCAACCACCCATTTCGGATTAAAGCGTGCACTCTCCCTCTGGTGCCCACGATTATCGATTGAATGCCCTTGTGCCCCTCCGTGATACTCACACCGGCGGTGGCATCATACCACAGGATATGGCGGTGGATCGGGTCTAAGGGGTGAGTGCGATTTGGTTTATACTGACAAGGTATTGGTATATTTCAGCGAGAGGAAGGGAAGAGGTGGATCGGGGTTCCTTGGAGGTCTCGGGTTGTTTTGTGGTGGTCTTGGTTGAAATTTGGAGGAGGAGGTGGTCTTGGTTGGAAATTTGTAGGTGGGGCGTATTGTGGGCGTGGTTGTGGATAATTAGGGAAAGAAGGTGGAATGTTTGCGATGGTTTGGCCATGAGAGGAGGATATGGCGGTAGTTATTTTGGGGAAGCGGGAGTAATTATTCGACGGGTGATAGAGTGTACATCACCCTCCTTCTTCTTGCCAAAGTGGCGATCTTCTTTCTGAGGTTCTCGGTAGGCTCACGTAGTCTTCCTATTCTCAAATTAGCTTCAATTCTCTCACGGCTTGGATGATATCGAGAAATTTGTTGGAGGAATTGCCAATCATCGAGTTGAAGTAGGGAGCCTTCAATGTTTCGATGAATAGGGAGCGAGTTCATTGTCGGTCACGGAGGATATACTTACGACCTTCTCCCTCCATCGTTGGGCATCTTTGCTTGAAACCTTCCGGTCTTTACTGCAGGTTTTGGAGGTCCCTCCTTGTGGGTGCCGCATCACAATTGAATTTGTCTTGCTTTAGAAAGGTATCGGCTAAATCCTTCCGAGTGCGACTTGCTCTGTCAATTGTATGCACCATCTCGGAGGCTGCTCGGAGAGGCTCGTGAAAGAAGTGAATGAGAAGTCTATCGTCTTCTGTTAAAGCGGACATTTTGGCAATGTAGGTTGCCGGTGGATCTGAGGATCTGAGTTTCCGGTGTATTTGTGAAATCCGGAACCTTGAATTTGGGTGGTACCACCACATCGGCACCAATCTCGGTGGCGACACATCAGTGAACCATACATGTTCGGCCCCTCTATTTACCTCAGTCTTTCTTCTATAGCCGATAGTTTCTCGTTTTCTTTAGCCCTATGTTCTCCTTACAACGTATGATGTGCTCCTCCAAGCGGGAGGCGAGGGTGGAAGTAAATTGGAGGATCGGGATTGAAGGGTGTGGCTCGGCATTTGAGATAGCGGGGTAATAGGAAAAAGGTAGGTCATTATTTATGGTCACGGATTGTGATGGTATCGGTCAGGGATTGATGGCTGGAAAGTGAAGGAGGTTGAGCGTAGTGAGAATCAACCGTTGTAGGAGGTGGGGAGGTAATGGTAGGTTAGGAGTGCAGAGTGGGCCTATTTTGGGACATCTCCTCATCATCTTCATAAGTTACGAAACTGGTCTTTTAGTTCGGACACTTGCCTGTAGGTTCTGTACTTGTTCTGGTCTTCCATTAGTTTTCTTGTTCGAGATCTTGTTAAGTACACTCATTGAGGTTGAGCAGTGTGCTTGAGTGGACTTGCGTTGTTAGAAGCAATATTGATTTCTGTAAGGAGTAAAAAAGAAAATTTTAAATAAACTTCAAATTTTCCAAAGAAACAAAAAGTCTGATGCGGACAAAGGATCTGATGGCATTTGAGAGCGAGTTGAAATCATAAAAGGATAATCGTCTCGGCTTTATCATGGCATCGTTCGATAGTCTGACCGTGAATGACGGGATTGAATGCGCATTTATGATACCTGTTCATATGGCGCATTTCAATTTTTCACATAACCCTAGCGAGGAAGTTCCTACGGGAATCATACTATTCATTCACAAATTTTGCTAAACAATGGTCCAAAAATCACTTCATTAACTGAGTAATTTGTACATCGTATCTTTTACATTGGCCTAAGCTCTGGAAGGTTCTTTATAATAAGATGACATTTTCTGAGATACTCATATAACCTTTCTTCTTGCTTGGCGGGGTCAAATGCTTTCAGGGCGTACTCGGATTCAGGTAATAATTCTTGTTTTCCCCGTGCTATCGTTCTTTCCAGCTGGTCCACATTCTCTTTCAACTCTTGATAGAGAGCAGTTTGTTTTTCCTTTTCCTTTCTTTCCTTAGTACACTCTTTCAAGATATCGTCGATGAGTTGTGCCTGTCCTTTCAATTCGAGCTTCTTCTTTTTGTTTTCTTGCTTATATTCTTCAACGAGTACCTCTTGGTATTTCATCTTTTCCTGAAGCTTATTATTCTGCACTTTCATCTCTTTTACCTCAGCTTGGAGAGAGTCTCTTTCCCTTTCCCACTGTACCTCTTGCTCCTCGATCCCCATCCTTTCGGCCCTTACCTCTTCCTTAAGTCTTCTTACTTTCCTTTTAAGTTTCTGCTGTTGGTCCTTAATTTGTTTTATTTGTTCTATGATTGTGAGTTCTCAGTATTAGCCTCTCGTAGTGAGTCATCCAGATGGCCATTCGTTTCTTCTAATAGGACATCTCGGAGCGGGTTACTGTCTTCGAATTTCACAGTTGAATGTTCTCGATCCCTGTCAGCTCTCCATTTAAGATAATCGCCCGAGGTGCTTGAGCCCTTAGGCGATCTCTCCATCAGAGTGACGTTTTCCCACGATTTGCGAGCCTTTTTCAACCCTTCTTCTCCTTTGAGCTCGTGGTAGAAGCGACCTTGGTGGTACTCCTCAATGTTGATCACAGACTGTGTTGAGCCAAACTGCCTCATTACCAATGCCGGAGTGTAACTTGTGTATCCGGTTACTCGATCGAGGACACCAAGTGAATACCCCACTGCGATCAAAGCGGGTTGGCTTGGCGTCCACGACTTCCTCAACGATAATCATGGCTATTGAAACTCAAAATCTGTTCCCACCACTGTTTTTCATTCTTCGGGCTGATCACTAATCGGATCATCTTCTCAATGGGAGGCTAGTCAAGGTACCAAGTCAATCCTTTTGTCTCCACAGGACACATGTGACTGATAATCCAGGTATAATGATTGAGAACAACACTTAAGGGATCCTGCGCCTGTTATGCGATAGGTAAGGGTTAATAAAGTCTCATAAGGATTGCGGTATTGGATTAATCTGCTGCCTTTCCACCATCGAACACTTCCAGCGTTGCAAGTTATGATTCCCAATGGTCGGGAGCGAGAATCGGGCCGTAGATTCCCAAGCGAGAGCTCTGAAACCGGTCCCACTTGTTTCTCATGGAGGCATTGATCTAAACATTTACGGAGATATGTCCAATACCAACCATGTGTTTTCCTTTGGCCATTTCTTTGGACTTTACTTCTTACGGGAGAACCCAACATATGTGCCAACCGTTTCGGGTTTGCCTATGCTCGAGGTGTAAGTAGATCGGCTCTGCAATGAGTATGGGATCCGACAATGCTGATATTCTTCCATAGTGGGGACCGTATCAATGTCATTGAAAGAGAATACCCGTGCCAGGATTCCAAGCCGACAACATGGCTTTTAATGCGGGATTTGGACCTTGACTTGCATTAAGGTTGCAATCCTCCGTACTTCTCTTCAAAACATACCTTGGCACGATCGAAGCGACCTCCATCCGTTAGACGGACCCTCTAGGCTGTTCATTACGACCTCTATTTTATTCGGATCCGGTAGGTAGCGAGCTAGCGGTGCCTCGGAAGCATCATTTTGCGAGTGCAGGACTATGAGTGATTTGGACCAAAGTTTAGCATTACGAATCTTTTACGCATTGACCCGAGGATGCCATGGTAAAAATGGTGCCTATCCTTTTCTGGACTCTTGGTTTGGTAACGCTGAGAAAATTTGTTAGCAAGATAAATTGGGTAATTTTGAATCATCTTTGTTGACAAGGTGACACATACACATTTATCAAAGGAGGAAAATGTGTAGGTGTTTCAGTAGAATTCAAGATTACCCTCACAAAATGAACAAAAGGAAAAACAGAGCAAGGTAAGAGTAAACATGTCCCTTTTTGTCCTATAATAGGGAGACTCCTGATACCGGATAAGCGCTACCTATTTGGGATAGTTCTATCTTATAAGGTAGCTTACTACGGCTTTCAGCTATCATGATAGTTAAGCTCAGGATCTAATTTTCTAATAGCCACGGGTTCCCAAATTGCCCCTCTTAGCAGTGAGAGCCCCATTCTATCCCCATGATATTATCGGAAAATTCCACGGATATCACGGTGAATAGAATGAGTTTCAATTTGAGCGAAGCCTTCACGGATACTAACGAGGTAAAACCCACGGGTGCCTTACATGACCCCTCCTACTTTCCTAAAAGGGTAACAAAGCCCGGTTTAGGACCATAGTGAGAGAGGACATACTGTGAGTGATCGGACTGTGAAGGGACACCTTAACCACTTCCCAATTTAGGGGATTTTGTTTTCCATTTTCCCTTTTTCCCCTTTTTGAAAGGAAGAGCCTTTGTGAGGAATAGGGCCAATTAAAACAAACAAAATAGTTAGTAGCAATAATAATTAACGCATACAACATCGCCGAATGAGCCAATATAAATATAATTTTATCGTGCAAAATTTGATCTGAAAAAATTAAATCTACTTATGGAACACTAGACCGAGATACGATCCCCGGTAGTCGCCAAGTATGCAATGGATTTTGCGGTCACAGACGATCACTCCGAAGTGGGAAAGAGTGAGGAGTCGCCACCTTAGTTTTGAGAAACTAAAGAAAACCATTTGAGAAGTTAAATTAAAAATGAAACCACTTAAAAAAAGAGATTCTAAGTTCGGGGTCCGTAATAGGGTGGGGAAGGTATTAGTCACCACACCTCGTCCCTTAATAAGGGTAAGTAGATTTAATTCTGCGTCCTTTATAAATTAGTTAGGAGGGCTTAGGCGGCAATGTTAATCCTTTTTGTAGAAGGAATATTTGATTTTTCACTAAATTTGGATCACCCGGATACATAAGTAAATGAGACAACCTTAGTGAGCAGGTGTGAGAATCGGATAAGAACTCTCCTCCGATTTCTTTTAAGTTGTTTATTAAAATTTTGAGGAGACCGGATAAGAACCCTCCTCGATCTCCTTTAGAGTTATTTATTAAAATTTTGAGGGAGACAGGATAAGAACCCTCCTCAGATCTCCTTTAGAGTTATTTATTAATGTTTTGAGTTGAGACCAGGATAAGAACTCTCCTCCAGATCCCTATTTAATGTTTATTAAAATTTTGAAGGAGACCGGATAAGAACTCTCCTCCGATCTCTTTTTACGTTTATTAAAATTTTGGATTGAGGCCAGGACAAGAACCCTCTTAGATCACGGAAGGGATTTCTCGATCTCCGGATTTTTAATTTCAACTACATGACATAAGAACCTAAAGCTAAGGATTACGGCGTTCTAAGATCTTTGAGGATAAGGCTTCTCGATATCTTTTGACTAGATAGGGAAAACTAGACTTGATTTACCGACCTTCCATGCGTTCATTTTACCAATATCTATTAATGACCGATCTACTGTTTAGTTTACTTTGGTCTTATTCCACTTTATGACATCTTTGTCGAATTCTTTGTTCACGTCGGCCTCATAGTTTGGCTATCTTCTGACGTGTTATTCATGTTCTCTCTTTTAAAGAGACCCTAAGTTGCGATTACCTATGTTTACCCAACCACTTACATACTACTAGGAGTTAGAAAACTTGCTTTCAAAAAGATGAAGATTAACAAAAATGAACGATCACTAAATAGATGGTTTGGGAGTGTCATTCTTTGGGGATCGTTTGTGCAAAAATAGTCTTGAAGAAAGTTGCGGATGTAAGAAGAACACGGGAAAATGTAGAAAGTAAATCACGGACACTTGATAAAGCAGTGATATGAGCTCTTACGGTAACATTCTTTGGGGATCGTTTGTGCAAAAGTAGAAAGTCACGGATGTGAGAAGAACAAAGAAAATCACGAGAAAGTAAGCGTAAGCACTTAATAAAGCAGTAGTATGAGCTCTTACAGTAAGAGCCAAATCTACTAAAATAACTATGGGGTGTCAAATAGTGACAAGGCAAGCGGAGTGATTGGCACGAGGGTGGTGTTCCTCGTGAGCGGGAGGGTGCTTAGCTAAAATGCGATCAGATCAAGATGAAAAGAACCAGTGGAATGAAGTTGAGTTTGGGCAATAAAAGCAGAGATGATAAAAGCGAGAAAGTGAGAGTGTGACGGATAATGAACAAGCTGAAATGTAGAGTTCGGTATTGAGAATCTTTTCAAGAAAAACACTTGGAAAACTAGTTTCAAAAGTCTTTTGATTGACACTTCTAAGTAGCGAGTAGCAAACTAAATGAAATTTGAGTTCCTCTGCTATAATATGACCTCTTGTCTATTTTTTTGCCCCCTTGAGCAGTTTTTATGCAGTATTTATAGGAATCGGGTGCTTTTCGTGAAGGGTCGGGATTTATTTTGAGGAGATGGAGGTTAAGATTTGAAGGACATGATCGGAGGTTCGGGAATTAAAGAGAATCAAAATGAATGGTTGAGATCACTCTTCATAATATTTGTCCTTTTCTTCTTTCCATCGCGGTCCCAAATTTCCTTGTCGAACGTCCAGGGTTAAGAGCGAAAAGGTATTGTTGTCGTCTTCTCTCTTGATCTAAGGGTTCGGGTTTGTCTTTACAAGTGGGATCAACGGTGGAGATTGGGATGTCAGGTGTCATGACATACCACAGCACTGTCGGCGTGCGGGCGATTCTTAGGCGTGCGGTGAGATCTTGCCTGCAGCGCCTTAAGCGCCTCGGCTCACGATTACGGCGGCGGTTATTGGAATTTGTCTTATTCTTTTTGCCTACCGATCCCTCCTCTTTCTCGATCTCTTTCACATGTTCTTTCCGACCTTTCATGCTGGTCTCCCACCTTAGATCTACTATTCCGATCTTTTCCCTTCTTCAGGTCCGGTCTGGTCAAAGTATTAATTGTCCCTCGATTCCCGAAGCGTTCGCTTCGTTTTCTGCTCAGCAATAAATGCTCATTTTCCCCTATATATACTCCTGTCGACAGAGACATTTCTTTCATCGATTTTCCTCTCTTCCTTTCTTACTTTCCACTGTTCATTGCTCGGTGGAAGTTCTGGCTATAACTGTGGCTTTGATCTTTTTCCGATGGACTTCTTTACTCACCGACTAAAAATTTACGATCCCGGTGATCGAATGACCTTAGTGTAATCCGATCCCTAGAGATCGCCCAAATGATGTAATCCGATCTTTTGAAAATAAAGACTTTATTTTGTCGGTTATCATCTTATTTTTGCATTGATTATTTTCCGATCTCTAATGTGGTTATCCGATCTGGTTCTTTACCTGAATGACACTTAACTGATCCTTTATTCAAAATATTTAACTTATTATGCCGATCTCCAATTAACCAATCTCTGAACATTCGGATATTTGAGAGAAGTGTCGAAACATTGTCGAGTCCCACCAATCGATCGCTTGCCTAGAACCTCGCGAGCATTAAATGCTCGGACTAGTATAAATAGGGGTGGGAGGGTTAGCGGTTGTTCTCTCATTCCATTTTCAATCCCTGCTCACAACTTGAAGTTCTCTCGCTTTCTCAAGTTCTTCCGGCCGATCGGACTCGGTAAGGGCTTTGATCCTCTTTTAGTTTAAATTCTTTGTTTCTTTTGAAAATGAGCGGTGCCGAAGGTCAGAGAGCGGCGAGCCCTCCTTCCAATCAGTTCTTGTGGTCATCGTCTGATGAAGAAGAGGCAGTCGGGCCAAGCGTTCAACAAGGACTTCGAGTCTCGCTCCAACTCGGGGCGGTCATACCATCAAGGCTCGCACCTTCTTGAGGAGAGAGACTCTCCTATAGACGAGCTACGTCGGTTCTTCGAGAATCCGATCTGCAATCGTTTAGCCAAGAATATAACATTCGACCTGATTCGTACGAGCTAATCAAGTGCCACGGCGATCTTCGTGTTGATCACTCCTTTGAAGAGAATGACATGGTTATGGTGTACGAGGAGCGATTAAAGGCGATGCGAGATTCCCTCTAGACGATTTCTATAAGGAGGTCCTAAAACTTCACAGCGTGCATTGCTCAAATTCACCCTAACTCGTGGCGGATCTTGGTAGCCTTGAGAGGTCTATGCCGATCTAAGGGAATCGGACCTACGGCTAAAGTGTTCGCCAGCTGCCTGACTAACTTCGCCGAAAGGATGACGAACTTGGTTCTTTCAGGCGAAGCCTCATTGCGGACTCTTTTCCGATCTGCCCTCATCCCTTAAGAATTGGAAGAACCGTTTCTTCATTCTGAGGAGCAAAGATCCGAGCTGCTTTGAGGACTTCTCTCGTAGCTGGTGGTACCAAGGGCCCTTGCTTCCGAGGCACATTACCCTGAGTCAGGAGGAAGAGTTAATAGTGATGGATCTGAAGAGTCTGGCCGCCACTCAAAAGTATTCTTGTTTGGATGCGGTGACTGCCGAGCTGCACCATTGGACTATTCAATTGCTCACCGGCCAAGACCGCGAACTTCCGCTCTCTGACCTCGGCATTGGTATTTTCTATATCTCAGATCTCAGGACCTTAGCGGTCTCACTGACCTTTTCTTTGTGCAGGTATGGCGGGTGGTGAGGGTTCTAGGAAGCGGAAGAAGGAAAGAGAGATCTCCCGGAAGATAAAGGAGATGAAGCGTTCGGAACGACTTCAAACACCCGGTCATGAGCCTGGGGAGATACAAAGAGACCCGCCTCAACCTTCGGGTCCGCCGACCTCAGAAGCTGTCCGATCTCCTCCTAGAACGGAAGAGCAGCCTCCACCTCTCCCAATTGTTCCAAGCACAGAAAGGGGGCCTACTCAAGCTTCTGGGCGGACCTCTTCTCGTGGCGCTGAAATACTGATCGACTCCTTGAAGAATAACCGGACTGTTAGAGAGAACCCCGATTTTGCCAAAGTCCTGGGGTCTACCATCTTCTTCGGGAGGATCGGGACAGTATCCTGAATGGTCTCGATGATATCTTGACTCGATCCATGAGCCTAAACGTAGAGTGTCTGGTGAACCAGACCATGGTTCGGGAAAAGATTCAGCGTCTGGGTAAGGAGATCGGGAAGAAGAATGAGGAAGTGGCTTCCCTCCGATCCCAACTCTCATCCGCTCGGGATTATATATCTCAAGTTGAGGGACGGGCAAAGTTCCATGAAGACAGGCTGGCCGAACAGAATCATATTTTGGCTGAGAGGGAACGTGCTCTTGGGGAAGTCCAGGCACTTCACGCCAACGAAGCCGCTCAGGTCGCTCAACTTATAGAGGAACTCAAGGAGAAAGACGAGGAGCTTAAGGCGAAGGATGAGGAGCTTAAGGAGAAAGACGAAGAGATGGTGACAGGGATAGCCGGAGCCTATGTGAATGCTCACAAGGACCTCTTGGCCGAACTCCAGAAGCGCTACCCTGAAGAGGACTTCTCCTGGATGGCCGACCTGGCTCCCGAGGGCGATGATGAGGACAGTGAGGAGGAAGCCGAGGGTGAGAGAGAGAGTGAGCAGAATGTAAATTAGGCTGGGGGTGATCCCCCAGCCGAATAACTTGTACAAATTATGAAATGAAATGGAATGCCTCTTTGTTCAATGAAGGGTTGTGATCGGAAAATTTTAAACCATTGTTTGTCCGAGTATTTGATTGTATGAGCACAGCAAGACAAAAATGCAATTATTAATCTAAGTATAAGAGATCGGAAAGCACAATAAGCATGAGATCGGTGGGGAAGAAATGCTGAACGGGACTTGATTAAAATTGAAAATTTAACTTGAAAACTTAAGATCGGAACCCTCGTTAAACCGAACCAAAACCTTAGCTCTTGATCTTCCGAAAAGGAGATCGGCAATAAAACTGGTAAGAAAAGATCTAATGCTAGTTCACTTCATTTATCAACAGAGATCAGGGATATACCCGACGGGTCCGGAAATTCGACAGCGGGTTTGAGAGATCGGTAAATGATTTGAGAGATCGGCGGGGCTTTAACGAATGTTAGGACTTAGCATTGATTCAATTCCTTTTAAGGAGAGTTCGGAAATATGGTCATCTAGTAAAGAAAAATAAAGAGGATTCGGAAATGTCATTGGCTGGCCCAGGGAGACCTAGAGCTGGGGATCGGCTTCAAAGTCTTGTTGATCTTGGGGATCGGCCAAAATATGGTGTCGACACCTAGAAAAATTCTTTAAGTATGAATCCAATTTTTTGTAGAACAGTTTCTTTTTCAAACTCTTCTACCTCGTCCTCTGAGTCGAGAAAGATAGTTAATAGTGAAGAAATAATAATCAGTTTTCTACTTTAGAAATACCTAGATCCATTTTACAAAATGTAGATTACTCACAAATGTTCCATATCCAGTTTATACAAATTTACAAAATGAGTCTGTTTAGGTTAAAACCCAAACAGAATCAGAACCTACTTTACCTACCTTTTCAACCATTACAGAAAATGTAAACCATGAACTTAATGTGCTTGAAAAAGAATTTGAAGTAGAAAAATAATATTTGCATGATGATTTTTATTCTCCTAAAAATCATAAAAAGCAAATGTGGTTTTTCAAAAATTTCAATGATCAAAGAAAAGAAATTCAAAAGGAATATTATGACTTTATATACTAACACAAAGTTCGTATTCTTTTCTTTGATTGGTTTGAGATGTATGCTAAATAGCATAACATTTCATATCCGTTTTCCAAAACTCTAATATGAAAGGGGTTTGGACTTGGCAAATGTTCATAGTGGACATATATCCGAGAACATGTACTCGTATGGACTAGCGCATACTCTGGATATCGATGTTTTTGCCAGTTATCGACGACTGTCTTTGCTCACCATTTGTTAAGTTGGACAAAATGATCTTCGTGATTGCATGGCCAATCTGGAAGATGATAGAGATGAGGAAGTTTTGTATCCAGGTAGAAGTAATTGATCGCTTGTTATAGCTCTCCATTTGCTAATACTTCTGGAGGTGTTGAAATGATTTGTATGTTGACTGGTTTTTGGCGTAATAATAGCCTTTTGACTTCTTAAAAGACTCTATTTCCCAAAAACCTTATCATTTCACAATCAAAAATAGTTGAGCCAAACGTTCAACTAAGGCAAATAACCCAGTATGACGATGGAAGAGTCAGCCTTAGCTTTAATAGAAGCCTTAGGTTTTCAGATGATTCTTCAACGCCCAATACTGTAGACATAGGAAGAGTGTCTTGTATACCTTCTATCATTAGTTTGCCTGTTACAAAACTAATTAAAATACAAAATATTCAGCCTAGGTATTCTACCTCAGACTTACCTAGCTCTTCTAGGTTTTCTACTTCAGAAATACATAGATCCACTTTACAAAATGTAGATTACTCTACAAATGTTCCACATCCTGTTTATACAAATTTACAAAATGAGTCTGTCCAGGTTAAAACCCAAACAGAGTCAAAACCTACTTCACCTACCTTTTCAGCCATTACAGAAAATGTAAACCAAGAACTTAATATGCTTGAAAAAGAATTTGAAGTAGAAAAACTATATTTGCATGATGATTTTTATTCTCCTAAAAATCATAAAAAGCAAATGTGGTTTTTCAAAAATTTCAATGATCAAAGGAAAGAAATTCAAAAGGAATATTATGACTTTATATACCAACACAAAGTTCATATTCTTTTCTTTGATTGGTTTGAGATGTATGCTAAACAGCATAACATTTCATATCCGTTTTCCAAAACTCCAAAAACTTTCAAAAAATCAGATTCAGTTTCAAAACCTTCTAAAATTCCAAAACCTAAACAACAGGAGTTAGAAGACAACCAATCAGAGTTTATTGCAGCTTTAAAATGCTTTTCTAAAGAAAACAGAAGAAAAATTGTCTGTTAACCCTGTCACTATTAGAAACAAAGTTCCTGAATGGGAAATTTCAGATGGTAGAAAAATACAATCTGAACATCCTCCTCTTAGGAAAGTAAAAATTCCCCACTTAGAACAAACAGTAGAAGCAGCCCCTTACAAAATTCCAAATGAAAATGATTCTGTGAATATAAAAAACATTGTTCTACAGAATAATTTTACAAATGCCCATTTGCATACCATAGGTAAGCAATTACAAAAAATGGAACAAAACCAACAGGCTACAGTTTCCCAAATTGAAACTAAGCCAGATACAAAACTGAAAAACCCAATCTTCAAACCATTCCAAGTTTCCAAAAACAGTCAAAAAGATTTACAAAACAACAGCAATTCTGAATTTATCCAAGCTTTGAGAGACATGAAAACTAGGCTAGAAGCTTCAACTTCTACTCCAGTAGCACCTGAAACACCTCAAACTTCCCAAAGGAGTGTCAATATAATTGAGGAAGATTCAGATTCAGATTCAGATGTCCAAAGCCAAGAAAACCAGCCTATCCAAGCTGAAGAAATTCAGTCTTCAAAACCTTTACAAATCAATAGACTTTATTGGCCGCGGGTAGCAACACCCCTCCCAATAACAGCTCCAGACTTAGGCATAGAAAATAGAATTGAAATTTTGACTCAGTCTAAATTCAATGCCTCTACTGTCTATGAATGGAACATAACTGGTATGTCTGAATATAATATTTTGAATTTGCTCCAGCAAATGACCATGGCAGCAAATGCTTACAAAACCCAAACTGGAACCCCAAACAGAGCTATTGTTGAACTCCTCATTGATGTACGAAAATCCGCAAGTATACGGGTCGTCTCAAGTAATAAAGTGATGAATCAAGTATCGTTTCCACGAGGATTTGCTGTTTGATTACTAAACTATGAATGAAGCGATTATTTGGGCTAATGATTAATGAATAAATGGTAAATGTAAATGAGCAATGTAAATTGATTAATCTAATTGAAATGGGTAAAGAGCAAACAAATAAATTCTAATTCTAGTTCGCAATTAAACTAAAATTAACAATGGGTAATTTAAACGAAAGTCTAATTATGGTAAAAGTGATTCCAGAGTTGGGGGTTTATGCATAAATTAATTGGGATTTGTCTTGGGCACTCCAATTTTTAGGGAAAAATAGAGTTTGAAGGAAATTGATTCTAAATCCCTTTGATATCTTTTTCAAGCAAATCAAAGTGTATTCTAAAATAACCAAACCTACTTTCGTATGTATTTGATTACTTTAAAACCCATTAAGTTTTGTAACCAATAATTAATTCCTCTTAAAGTCCTAGTTTATTTCTAAATCTAGGTGATTTTAAGTTCCAATCCATGATTACCCATCAATGACTTTCACCTTTCGGTCCTTCAATCAAAGATTAACACAATACCCAATGGGTACCAACATTACGCAAGTAAATCAAGCACACAAGGAAGGAATCAAAACTCATATTCATATAAAATAAGGAAATACCCAGTCCAAATCCACAAATTAATCTAAAACATATTTCCCAACTCTGAAATCTAAAGAAATTACTCACTCATGATGGTATTTACAAGAAATATTGATGGAAAAGTAAAGGAAAAGATGATAAGAGGACTGAAATAGAAAAACCCAGGTGGAAGAACCAAAGTCTCTGGTTTCTGGAACTCCAAAACTGGTGCAGTAGCTCCTTCCCAAAAGAAAATGGCGTCTCCTCCCTTTTTCTCTATTCTATTTTTCTTTTCTTTTTTTTTTCTCTTCCCTTCCTCTTGTGGCAAAATAAGGAAATGATGAATTTATATGGTCCCTAAAAGTAAATAAAAGACAAGGAGTGGATAGGAAATGAGGTGTAAAATTATCCAAGTCAGCAGCACTATTCACGTTCTGGGCATTCTGCTTAGGGTTCAGCTTAACCCTAAGCAGCTTCTTAGCAAATTTTAGCCTCTGGTCGCACTGTCTGCTTAAGGTTAAGCAGACCTTCAGCAAATCTCGGCAGACTTAGAGTAGAATGAACTCTTCTACTGGTGCTTGACTTGTGCTGCTCCTTAAGTACTGCCGCTTTACCCTAAGCATGACCTTAAGCAAAGTCTCAAGCAAATTTCGGCTAGTTTGCTCTTTCAAGGCTTGATTTCTTCAACTTTCCTCCATGCTTAAAGAACTTCAAATCTCTTCAAATTATTTCCTATTGCATTAATTGATCTTCGATTTTGCCACAAAATCCTATCAAAACAACAAAAATTACGAAAATCAAATATAAAGTATCTAAAATTAACAAATAAGATAAAATAAAGCTAAAAACATAAAATATACTAAAATATGAGGGCAAAATGGATGCAAAACTACCCTAAAATGCCTATATGAATTGAGTATAACAAATTCCCCCAAACTCAAACCTTTGCTTGTCCTCAAGCAATTTAAAAACAATTAATGCAATTTGGGGTACCTTGCCTTAAATTTATGAAAATTACTTATCCAAACTCTCAAGCTTACCTTTAGCCACCAACACACCATATACCCACTTTCAAGGTACAAAAAACTCAATCCTTACCAAAGTTATCACCGCTTAGCCTTGGGTCAATTATCCATATCATCAAACCCAAACCAATCAATCACGAAGAATAATCATGCCTAAATAGACTATAGGGTAATCCATAAACCAAAGTGTCCCAAATAATGATGAAAGTAAATGAATGTATTAGTGATATTACAATCCCATAGGCAATTCTCCTATTCTAATCTCCACTAATGTAGCAAAACACTATCAAAAGATCAAAAGGACTTTCAAGGGTTATAATGGGGTAAGGGGTTGATAATGTGGCTAACAAGAAAAGGATAAAGGTAACAAAATATGAGAATAATTAAATTATTAAAAGATCAAGATACAAAATTTTTTTTTTTTTTATATATCAATTGGGAGAAGGAACTTTACAACTTTTCACCAATGCTAGCATATAATTTTGAAGCTTTTAGAGGGACTACGTAAATAACATTGACTTGAATTGTAATTGTCCCTTTCAATTCAACCCAAAACTCATTTCTTAGTGTACTTGGGTGGTGAATTACTTTGCATACCATAATTGAATTTGCTAGCTTTCTTTTTCTCTTTTTTTTTTTTTTTGAATCACTTCTCCCAACTAATTATTATTATTATTTTTTAAGTGTATCTATCATTCAAAGAATTATTCTCATAGAGGGTAGGTAAGTGTTTGGGTTTATGGCTAGGCATTAATGTGGGTTCCAAAGAAATAAGAGGGATAAATGTAGGCTCAAATTGGTTTCAAAGGAAATTTTGAAGTGAGGTTGGCTAAGGCTAAAATATGGGTTTAAAATTCAAAGAATGCCTAGATCATTTCTTTTTCAAGTGCATGCTATGATTTCGCCTTGAAGGTTTAGAAAGATTGTTCTAGGATTGGTGAGACATCAATTAGCTACTTCTCACCCTAGAGTTTTTTCTAAGCACTCAAAGTCAATGCAATTGATTGGGTGGCCCTTGGCTAAGAAGATATAAACTAAAACAAGAATCTAATAACTTTGCACTTATCTAGAACTTTCAATCCATCAAACCCTTCTAAAAATAAGCTCAATTGCTCTTCAAAGCAATTCTCAATCCTCTAAGGATAAGGTAAAAATTTATTTTTATGATATGCATGATCCTAAAATGAATGCATAAATCAAATTAAAACTAAGTGTAATCTATATGAAAACTATATGCAAATGTATGTATATGGGTATAGACATGTGTGTGGTATATGTAAAAGTGTATGGATTATCTATAAATGGATGAATGAAATGCAATAAATGAATGAAAGAAAATTTTAAAGAAAATTTTGCAAAAATTTTGCCCTCACCCCCAAACTCAAATGAAATATTGTCCTCAATGTTTAAAATGAATGCAAAGATGGGCAAAATTGTGTGAACTAATCAATTAATGAAATATATACAATTGGGGATTAAATCAATATAGGCTCAAGTATTTCAAAATTAGCTCAAAGTGATATTAACAATGAAGCTTTAGAGAGAAAAAATGCGAAAAAGTATCCCAAATGTATGAATTTACACTTCTTAAGATGTTGCTTAACCTGCTGCATAGGGTAAAGCAAAAGCAGAAGCATTGGCAACATACCATAAGCATAAATGGTAAAAGGGTAAACTGTTACCTCCAAATGATGTGAAACAGATGCGGCTCAAAGAAAATTTGTGCAACTCATCAATGTCAGCGAAATTAGGATTGAAGAAAAAGATAGAGTGCAAAAATAATGTGCAAGAAAATGAAAAAGTGTAAAGAAATAAAATCTAACATTTAAATAAAAAAAAATTAAACCAAAAAGCATTCACAGAGTAACTATGTCCATAGCAGAAAATAAAATAGAGTAAACTAAAAGAAAGAACTGCAGGTATAATCATAAAAACTAATTACCAAAGTATTACAACTATTACCAAAGTTTGAAAATTAAAATAAACAGATTACAAAATAAACCTAAAACAGAAATTAGAACTATTGCTATTGATCAAGCTCATTGTCAAGGTTTTGGTCTTTGCGTCGGGATCCGCCTGAGTTCTGCAGTAGGTTCATTGTGGTCTGAAGCTTCAAAAGCAGTTTCTAAATTTTCTGTGAGGTCTTTCATTTCTTGAAACATGGCTTGGCCCCAATGATATAAATTATTGTAGGATTGGGCCAGTTTGTTGTAAAGCTCCAACATTTGAAGCTGATGTTGCTTCTGTTTCTTTTTAAGAGATAAAAATCTCTTTTTAAGTTTCTTTTCTAGCTTCTTCTTTTGGTTAACCTGCTGCTGACCCATGGTTTCAATTTTGATTTCTAAGCTCTTCAAGGTAGCAAGAATTTCTGTGGTGTCAGGTGAGGGAACAGATGGTTGGACAGTGAAACTTGCTATTCTGGATTCCAAGGATCTTAAGAGGGACAAAATGTCTGCTGAAAACTGTGGGGTAGTGGTTGGTTGTGGTTCTGCTGGTGCAAAGGTAGTGGGGTCTGTAGTACTAGTGGTATCAGGATGCTGCTGTAACAAAGTATAGGTATGGCCTATTTTCTCACAAACATCCATATGCAGCAACATTGTGCTGTCTATATATGATTCCCAGAATCGAGAATTTATATAAACTAGCATCAAAGCTAAATGAGTTTGCTATACCAGTTATATACCCCCCCCAAAAACTATACTACCTTTAGTATGCTTCGTGACAATTTGGTGCCAATGAGTAGCTATGAAATGGGCTGTGCTTACTTGTTTTCTCTCCTTCATGCACCACAAGAGAAACAAGTCACCAGCACCCACAATACTGTTACTGTGTCCCCTTCCTAAAACAGTGTAAGAAATGAACCTATGGAGGTATTTCAATACATGATCAACTATCCTAGAGGCTTTTGCAGTCCTCTGTCTATAATAACCCCCAAAAGGTGCAATATCCTTCCAGAATTGAACAGGGTCATAAACAGTTTGCTGCCACTCAATATTTTTATACCCCGAATCCTGAAAACCAAAAATTGCATTCATAGCATCCATGTCTAACTCCCTATCAATTCCAGCACATGGAAAATATATCACATCTTTATGTTCAGGCACTGTTGGTTTGAAATTCAGCCTTAAGGAACTCAAAAATTCCAGGGTCAAATCCTTGTACACTGGTTCCCTAATTTTAGCAAAATCACCCAAATTTAACATCCAAATAGGCAAATCTGAGTCATAAATGCCTAATTCTTTTAAAATCTGCTCATCCATATACTTGTTTGCCAAAATAGGTTTAGAAACTAATTTCTCATAGGCATTTTTCATATCCATATCCTTAAAAGCCCAAGGTAATGGAGAAATTACCTCCTCTATATTATCGGCAGATGACGCAGGTGCTGGAGAATGTAAGGGAGACTGAGGTACTGGTGTTTGGACCACTGGTGCTGGAGTTTGCGAGGAAGACCTGGTCCTTTTGCTGACTGGTTCAGAGGATGGCTGAGGTGGAGAATTTAGGCCGAAAGGAACAGAGGGTACTCGTTTCCGTTTTCCGACAGGGGTTTCCTTGGGTCTACTTGCAGCCCTTTTAGTTTTGCCTTTGGTTTTCGTTTGAGTAGGCGCAGGCTCAGGCACTGGTTCTGGGGAATGGGTGTCGAGAATTGGTGTTTCATTTTGCGATTCAGTTTGTGGCGAGAGGGGAGTCGGCGGACTGAGAGGTGGTATTTGGCTTGGGGGTAGTGGTGGTGACTGAGGTGGTGGCGATTGAGGTAATGGCGGCGTTTGTGGTGGTGGTGACTGAGGGAGCGGCGGACTGGGGCTGGGGTTAGGGTTTGTGGGCAATGAGGATGGAATACCCATTTTTGATTTGACAGAATGTCGAAATCTACTGAGTTTGGGTTTGTGGGAAGACCACATTTTAGTTCTTACCATTTTAATGAAAAGAAAGAAACCTTTCGGCTTCCTGTAAAGATTGCCGGAAAAAATGGCGTGGGAAAGGAGTCGACGAGGTTTATCGGGAGTGTGGGTGAGGCTTTTGGAAAATTGGCGGACATTTTGGGCTATTTTAAACTGTGGGGCAGACTTGTGGTAATATGGGCCATGCTTGGGGTTAAGCATAAGGTTCAGCAGAATTTGCTTAAGACTCTGCTTGACAAGCAATGTCATCAGCAAGTTTCGGCAGGTTTTGGGAAAAATTGTGGTTTTGCTTACCAAAAACAGTCCAAAAGCTATGGAATTCTATTATGACCCTCAGCAGTTACCAAATACACACAAACACCATAAAATTGAGGGATTTAAGTTCATCATCTCTTAGAACTCATCAAACACAATATATTTTCATTTAGCTCATGCAAGCATTTTTCAATTAAGGCACTAATTGTGATTACCTTTTTGCACACTTAATGAAATGGTCTTCTTTCTAAACTTATACCAAAAGCACATTTTCAGCAGCATTTGAGACAAGTTCCAATTAATAAAAAATTGCAGAAAAGACATAGAAATTGACTTCTTAAGCAGCATGAACAGTAGCGTAAACAGTAACCAAAATCTGCAGATTACAAAAACTAGCAGCAATTCAAACAAAAACATGCAAATTCCTATCAGACTACAAAATTATATATACACTAAAAGGTAAAACTTAACAAACACTATTTTTGCACTTCAATAAAGCTCACATCAGTCCTAAATATCAAAATTGATCCTCATCTAAGTTGCATTTCACAGAATTTACACAAAACACAAAATCAAACGTGTGCTATCAAGTAGATTGCAATATCAGCAATTTAGCACAGGTTTAAAGGTGTTACTGTTCACAGGTACTGGATAAATTGCAGAATTATGCTTATACTTGCCCCCTTCAATTCTTTCTTTTTGCTACAAGTGTTAATTTGCCCCATCTTCATGAATGACCTACAAAAGATAAACAAATGTCACTTTTGAGATTAATGAGGGTGAAAACTGAAAATGAAATGAAATGGAAAATTAATGAACTATAAAAGGATACGCTTGGGTTGCCTCCCAAGAAGCGCTTGTTTAAGGTCTTAAGCTTGACCTTCCACTCCAAATCACCTAAATATCCATGATTGGAGAACCAAACCATGAAACCTCTACAACCTTTTGTGTGGGTTCTCCAACAATATAATGCTTTAATCTCTGCCCATTAACTTTAAAAGTCCCTGAGGTTTCATTACCTATCTCAACAGCTCCATAGGGGTATACCTTTATAACAGTGTAGGGCCCTGACCATCATGACTTTAATTTTCCGGGAAATAACATTAACCTAGAGTTGTATAGAAGAACAACATCCCCTTCCTGAAATTCTTTCCTCCTAATATACTTATCATGCCATCTCTTAGTTCTTTCCTTGTAAAGCTTGGCATTTTCATAAGCATCCAATCTAAGTTCCTCAAGTTCATTGAGTTGCAGCATTCTTTTTTCTCCTGCAGTTTTTAAGTCAAAGTTCAGTGTCCTTATAGCCTAATATGCTCTATGCTCTAACTCCAAAGGTAGATGACAAGCTTTCCCATAAACCAATCTAAATGGGGTGGTTCCAATAGGAGTTTTAAAAGCTGTTCTATAGGCCCAAAGAGCATCATCTAACTTTAGTGACCAATCTTTCCTTGAACTATTCACTGTTTTCTCAAGAATTCTTTTCAGCTCTCTATTGGAGATCTCCACTTGACCACTAGTTTGTGGATGGTAGGGCATTGCAATCTTATGCTTTACTCCATATTTTTGTAATAATCTTTCAAATTGATGGTTGCAAAAATGAGAACCTCCATCACTTATAATGGCACGTGGAGTTCCAAATCTTGTAAAAATGAACTTTTTAAGGAATTTAATCACAACTCTAACATCATTAGTTGGAGATGGTATAGCTTCAACCCATTTGCTCACATAATCTACTCCAACTAAAATGTATTTGTGTCCCAAGGACGATGGAAAAGGTCCCATGAAATCAATGCCCCATACATCAAATAGTTCCACTTCCAATATATTTTGGAGGGGCATTTCATCTCTCTTTGAGATATTACCCATCCTTTGACACCTATCACATGCATTTACAAACTTCCTCACATCCTTAAACATGTGTGGCCAAAAGAACCCTGCTTGAAGAACTTTTTCTACAGTCTTTGTCACACTCATATGACCCCTATAAAGTGAAGAATGGCAATCTTTAATAACATTCCCTATCTCCTCATCAGCTAAACATCTTCTAATCAGCCCATCTCCACATCTCTTGAACAAAAATGGCTCCTCCCAATCATAATCCTTCACATCAAAAAGAAATTTCTTCTTTTGCTGCCATGTTAGATCAGGTGGAAGGATTCCACACACTAGATAGTTCTCAAAATCTACATACCAAGGGACTTATGCATTCATGATTACTAACAGTTGCTCATCAGGAAAATAATCATCTATTGGGGGCTCTTTTCCCAAATTTTCTCCTTATTCTTGCCTCAATCTAGATAGATGATCCGCTACCACATTTTCTACTCCTTTCTTATCTTTAATTTCCAAGTCAAACTCTTGAAGGAGTAGCACCCACCTTATCAATCTAGGTTTAGCCTCTTTTTTCTGAAGGAGATACTTGATAGCTGCATGATCCGTGTACACTATTACCTTAGACCCCACAAGATAGGACCTGAATTTTTCTACTGCAAATACTACTGCCAAAAACTCTTTCTCTATAGTAGAGTAATTTATTTGAGCATCATCCAAGGTCCTACTTGCATAGTATATTGCATACACCTTCTTATCTCTCCTTTGTCCCAAAACAGCCCCAATGGCATAATCACTAGCATCGCACATTAACTCAAAAGGTAATGACCAATCGGTGGCTGCATAATAGGAGCAGATATCAAAGCTTCCTTTATCCTACAAAAAGCATTCATACAATTAGTATCAAAATTAAATTCCACATCTTTACTCAATAAATTGGTAAGAGGTTTAGAAATCTTAGAGAAATCCTTGATGAATCTCCTGTAAAATCCAGCATGCCCCAAGAAACTCCTCACTCCCTTCACAGATGTTGGGGGTGGCATTTTCTCAATAATTTCTACCTTTGATTTATCCACCTCAATACCCCTATTTGACACAAGATGTCCCAAAACAATTCCTTCTTGTACCATAAAATGGCACTTTTCCCAATTCAAAACTAAATTGAACTCTTCACATCTCTGCAAAACCTTAGACAAGTTAGATAAGCATTCATCAAAAGATTTACCATACACAGAAAAATCATCCATGAACACTTCCATAATACCCTCAATCATGTCAGAAAATATGGACATCATACATCT
Organism: Hevea brasiliensis; assembly: GCF_030052815.1. NCBI lineage: Eukaryota > Viridiplantae > Streptophyta > Magnoliopsida > Malpighiales > Euphorbiaceae > Hevea > Hevea brasiliensis. Next base: position 11,683,093 of record NC_079493.1, on the reverse strand, counting down.
TTGAAATGTAGCAGGGGCATTACATAGTCCAAATGGCATCCTTCGATTTACAAAGGTACCATAAGGACATGTGAAGGTAGTTTTATTCTGATTATCTGGGTGAATAGGGATCTGAAAGAACCCTGAATAGCCATCCAAATAGCAAAAATAAGAATGATGAGCTAGTCTCTCAAGCATTTGATCTATAAATGGTAATGGAAAATGGTCCTTTCTGGTTGCATTATTCAATTTCCTATAGTCTATACACATTCTCCATCCAGTTACAGTCCTTGTAGGTATTAATTCATCATTTTCATTTTTTACTACTGTGATGCCCCCTTTCTTAGGTACAACATGAACTGGACTTACCCAATTGCTGTCAGAAACAGGGTAAATAATACCTGCATCAAGTAATTTTAAGATCTCCTTTTTCACAACCTCTTTCATATTTGGATTCAATCTCCTTTGTGATTCTCGAGAGGCTTTATGGTCATTTTCTAACAAAATTCTTTGCATGCACACAGAAGGATGTATTCCTTTAATATCATCAATGGTATAACCAATTATTCTTCTATGCTTCCTAAGAACTCTCAATAATTTTTCAACTTCACAATCAGTCAATTTAGAACTAACAATCACAGGATATGTAGAATTTTGACCTAGAAAAGCATACCTGAGATTTGTTGGAAGAGGTTTCAACTCTACCTTAGGTGCTTCACTTTTTTCAAGCTTTGATGATGAAGTTGTTTCTTGCTTCAAGTTCCTAATCTTTTCAATATCAGCCATAGGAAATGGTGGATTTCCTTCCAAAATTATAGCATATTCTGCAGCTTCTTCAATCTCATCCCCTTTTTTGATATTATGAACCAAACAAGCTTCTAAGGGATCTTTAGGATGTTGCTTTTTAAGCACTTCTCTAACCTCTTCATCTATCACATCAACTCTCAAGCATGAGTTTGAATCATCTTTCTTTTTCATTGCTTGAAACAAATTAAATTCAACTTTCTCTTCCCCAACTTCTAATGTAAGCCTCCCATTTTTTACATCAATCACAGCTCCAGCAGTAGCAAGGAAAGGTCTACCAAGAATAATAGGTATGTGTACATCCTCCTCCATCTCCAATACCACAAAATCCACTGGTATGAAAAATTTTCCAACTTTCAGAGGAACATTCTCAATCACCCCAATTGGAAATTTAATAGACCTATCTGCTAACTGTAGTGATATGGTAGTAGGCTTCATTTCTCCAATCTTCACTTTCTCATAGATAGACAATGGCATCAGACTAACACTGGCTCCAAGATCACATAAAGCCTTATCTATACTGATATCCCCAATGTGACATGGTATGGAGAAACTTCCAGGATCTTTCAGTTTGGGTGGAAGCTTATTTTGCAAGATAGCACTGCTTTCTTCTGTGAGAGCTACAGTATCAAATTCCTCCAATTTCTTCTTGTTAGATAAAATCTCCTTCAAAAATTTAGCATATGAAGGCATTTGTGCTAAGGCATCAGTGAAAGGAATAGTCACATGCAAAGACTTCAATACCTCCAAGAACTTCCCAAATTGCTTATCCAATTTTGCTTTCTTAAACCTTTATGGGAATGGTAAAGGTGGCATGTAGGCTTTAGGTGCAACATATTTAGGTTCTTCTTCTTTGCTTTCCCTCTCCTTACTTCCTTTTTCTTCCACTGGATTTTCTTTCTCAGCTTCAATTCTAACTTCAGTTTGTTCATCTCCTTCTCTGCTTTTCTTTTCTTCAATTTTCTCTTCAATCTTTTTATCTCCATTTTCCAATATTTTTCCACTTCTCAATGTAATAGCCTTGCAATGCTCCCTTGAATTTTCTGGCTAGCTAGGGAGCTTCCCAAATGCTTTGTTACTTGAAGAGCTAGTTTGTTGAGCTATTTGATTCTCTAACATCTTGTTGTGTGTTGCCATTTGATCTACTTTAGATGCTAATTGAGAAATCATTTCTTGTTGACTTTGATGGCTCACAAGTAGAGTTTCAATCATAGATTCCAATCTAGCTGTCTTGTCTAGTTGTGCTTGTTGTGGTAGAAGTGGAGCAGGTGCATTTTGAGGTTTAGAAATTCCAGGAGGGGGGCCTCTATTCTGCTGAAAATTCTGATTTTACTAATACCCTGAAGGTTGCTGAAAATTCTGATTTTGCCCTTGTTTACCTCCCCAAGAGAAATTTGGGTGGTTTCTCCATGCTGGATCATAAGTTGCAGAAAATGAGTTATCACCTGGTCTTTGATTGTAGTTCCCCACATAATCCACTTGCTCACTTGAAAAATCTTGATTAAGTGCAGAAAAATCTGCTGCACAATTGACATTTTTAGCTCCAACTTCTACTGAATTACTAGAACCTCCGGCTAAAGAATCTACTTTCATGCTTAGCTTGTCCATTTTCCTTGTCAAAGCATCAAACTTAGCATTAATCATATTCATGGCATCAAGCTCAAACATACCAGCTGGTTTCTTGATCTCATTCCTCTCACAACTCCATTGGTAGTTGTTATAAGCAATTTTATCAAGAGCAGAAAAAGCTTCATCTTCAGATTTCTCCATAAGGTCACCTCCAGAAGATGCATCAATCGTACTTCTAATAGCTGGTGAAACTCCATTGTAAAAGTGTTGAACAAGCATCCACTTAGGAATCCCATGATGTGGACATCTCCTTTGCAAATCCTTGTACCTTTCCCATGCTTCATACAAGCTCTCATCATCTCTAGGTTTGAAAGAAGTCAGCTCATTTCTTAGCTTAGCTGTCTTGCTTGGTGGAAAATATTGAGCTAAAAATGCTTGAGAAAGTTCATCCCATGTTGTGATAGAACCCAGTGGCAAAGAATGTAACCACTCTCTAGCTCGGTCCTTCAGAGAAAAAGGAAATAATCTGAGTCGAATTGCATCATCAGAAACTCCATTTATCTTCAGCATATCGCTGATCTCAAGAAAGTGTGCTAGATGCACATGTGGACTTTCACTTGGATTTCCTCCAAATTGTGATTGTTGCACCATCTGACAGAGTGCAGGCTTCAGTTCAAAATTATTAGCTTCTACCCTTGGTCTTGTGATACTTGGCATGAAATCTCCAATGTTAGGATAGGCATGATCTTTCACAGAGCGGTTGTTATTGTTGTTGTTGTTGGCCATTTCTTCTTGTAATTCCTCTTGCTCTTGTGCTCTTTCTTGTTGTTGTTGAGCTTTAATTTCAGCTTTTCTCCTCTTAGATTCTGCTCTTAAAGCTTTTGCTGTCTTTTCTATTTCTGGGTCAAAGAATAAATTGATTTCTTCACTTTTTGTCCTTCTCATAAAATAAAGCACCTGAAAAACAAAAATAAACAAATTCTCAAAGTAAAATGGTAAAAAGAAATAAAATAAAATGCCCAAATTAACCAAACAAACAATTGTTTAATATCAAACAAAAATCAAATCCCCGGCAACGGCACCAAAAACTTGATGTACGAAAATCCGCAAGTATACGAGTCGTCTCAAGTAATAAAGTGATGAATCAAGTATCGTTCCCACGAGGATTTGCTATTTGATTACTAAACTATGAATGAAGCGATTATTTGGGCTAATGATTAATGAATAAATGGTAAATGTAAATGAGCAAGGTAAATTGATTAATCTAATTGAAATGGGTAAAGAGCAAACAAATAAATTCTAATTCTAGTTCGCAATTAAACTAAAATTAATAATGGGTAATTTAAACAAAAGTCTAATTATGGTAAAAGTGATTCCAGAGTTGGGGGTTTATGCATAAATTAATTGGGATTTGTCTTGGGCACTCCAATTTTTAGGGAAAAATAGAGTTTGAAGGAAATTGATTCTAAATCCCTTTGATATCTTTTTCAAGCAAATCAAAGTGTATTCTAAAATAACCAAACCTACTTTCGTATGTATTTGATTACTTTAAAACCCATTAGGTTTTGTAACCAATATTTAATTCCTCTTAAAGTCCTAGTTTATTTCTAAATCTAGGTGATTTTAAGTTCCAATCCATGATTACCCATCAATGACTTTCACCTTTTGGTCCTTCAATCAAAGATTAACACAATACCCTATGGGTACCAACATTACGCAAGTAAATCAAGCACACAAGGAAGGAATCAAAACTCATATTCATATAAAATAAGGAAATACCCAGTCCAAATCCACAAATTAATCTAAAACATATTTCCCAACTCTAAAATCTAAAGAAATTACTCACTCATGATGGTATTTACAAGAAATATTGATGGAAAAGTAAAGGAAAACATGATAAGAGGACTGAAATAGAAAAACCCAGGTGAAAGAACCAAAGTCTCTGGTTTCTGGAGCTCCAAAACTGGTGCAGTAGCTCCTCCCCAAAAGAAAATGGCGTCTCCTCCCTTTTTCTCTATTCTATTTTTCTTTTCTTTTTTTTTTCTCTTCCCTTCCTCTTGTGGCAAAATAAGGAAATGATGAATTTATATGGTCCCTAAAAGTTGCCCTAAAAGTAAATAAAAGACAAGGAGTGGATAGGAAATGAGGTGTAAAATTATCCAAGTCAAGAAGACTATTCACGTTCGGGCATTCTCGCTTAGGGTTCACTTAACCTAAGCGACTTCTTAGCAAATTTTAGCCTCATCGACTGTCTCGCTTAAGGTTAAGCAGACCTTCAGCAAATCTCGGCAGACTTAGAGTAGAATGAACTCTTCTGCTGGTGCTTGATTTGTGCTGCTCCTTAAGTACTGCCGCTTTACCCTAAGCATGACCTTAAGCAAAGTCTCAAGCAAATTTCGGCTAGTTTGCTCTTTTAAGGCTTGATTTCTTAACTTTCCTCCATGCTTAAAGAACTTCAAATCTCTTCAAATTATTTCCTATTGCACTCATTGATCTTCGATTTTGCCACAAAATCCTATCAAAACAACAAAAATTACGAAAATCAAATATAAAGTATCTAAAATTAACAAATAAGATAAAATAAAGCTAAAAACATAAAATATACTAAAATATGAGGGCAAAATGGATGCAAAACTACCCTAAAATGCCTATATGAATTGAGTATAACACTCATTGCAAGGTTCTCAGGACAGCTCAAAGGATGGTGGGATTATCATCTCACGAACCTACAAAAATCTGAGATTCTAGAGTCCATACAAACTCAAGAAGATGGCGTGCCAATTCTTGATGAGTTAGGCCAACCAATCCCAGATGCAGTAGCCACCTTGATAATAACAATCTCCTTACATTTCGTAGGTGACCCATCTCATCTTAAGGATAAGAATGCCGAACTCCTTTCAAACATTGGATGCAAAAAACTGAGTGATTTTCAATATTGAAAAAACACTTTTCTTACTAAGGTAATGCTTAGAGAAGATTCTAATCAGCCCTTTTGGAAAGAAAAATTTCTTGCTAGTCTTCCAACCCTTTTAGGAGAAAAAGTTAGGAATAAAATCAAGGAAGCATTTGGAAATCAAATCCCGTATGATAAATTAACCTATGGTGAACTAGTCAGTCTCACTCAAAAAGAAGGTTTAAAGATTTTTCAGGATTTGAAATTACAAAAACAACTGAAGTGGGAAATGAGAAAAACTAACCAAGAGTAAGGATCTTTCTGCAAACAATTTGAAATAGGAACCAAGAACCCTACTCCAGATTGTGGAGGAAGTTGTAGCAGAAAACCTTACAAAAAATCATCCCAAAAATGCAAAAACTTTTCAAAACCAGAAAAAGATTCCTATTACAAAAAAACTTTCAAAAAAGACTAGTAAACCTAGTCCTCAATCCAAAATAAAGTTCAAAAATTTAACTTGCTACAAATGTGATAACAAAGACCACACTGCATATTTTTGCAAGTTAAACAAAAAACTTCATGAGTTGCAATTAGAAGAAGAAGTTATTAATAAGATAACTGCTCTTTTAATTGAAACCGAAGGTGAGTCTTGTAATTTTGAACCCACAGAAAATGAAGAACGATTACAAATTAATGAATTAATTACAAATTCATCATCCAGTTCTGATTCTGAAACAGAAAATGAACTATTTACAAAACCCAAATTGAAAATCAATATTCTTTTGAAAGATCAGAAGTTACTCTTAGAAATCCTTACACAGGTTGAAGATTCTCAACTACAAAATGAATTTTTAGGAAAACTTTTCAAAACCTTTGAAGAACAACCAATACAAAAACCTTCTATTCTGCCCTCTATTACAAAAAACACATATGACCTTACAGCCATATTGGGTAGAAAGAAGACTTCAAAACAATTAACTGTTCATTCCAAAGCCTCCAGGAAGAAATAAAAGCTGTTAAGGTTGAGCTTAATGAGCTTAAAGAAAAATAGGCACAGGACTCAAAAACAATTCAAAAATTACTTTCAAAACAAATCAATGAAGAACTCGAAGAAGAAGATGAAGAAAATACTTTAGAAATTCAAAATCTTGAAAAACCTACAAAAGATTTTCTCTTCATTCTTAATGAGTTTCTTCCATAAAATATTTGATTAGAATTTCGATAATTTTTTCAAAAGATTTCAAGATCGATACAATTGCCTTATTTGATACAGGTGCAGATTTAAATTGTATTAAAGAAGGCATTATTCCAGAGAAATTCCAAACTTTCAGCTGCAAACAATTCCAAAATCAAAATTAATTACAAAACAGAGCCTTCAATAGCCAATTCAAATCTTCTTCTAAAAATTTCATTTGTTTTAATAAAAGATATCAGTCAGAGTATCATTTTAGGGACGCCATTCATCAATTTGATTACTCCCTCCAGAGTCAACTATGATAGTATTTCTTTTAAAACAAAGAATCAAAATCTTGTTTTTCCTTTTGTTGAAAAATCCAAAATAAAGAATTTAAATATCATAAAGGCTTATTCCATTTTTAATAATCAAATAAATATTTTGGAACAGGAAACAAGACAGCATTTACAAAAAGAAATTTCTTTAAAAAACGAGTTTGTTTTCAAAAATTAATTTTTTGATTACTGCTTATTACAAACTAACCCTTTTGAGTTTTTGCAGATGGCAGAATCATCCAACAATGGTGATTTAGTCCACTTTGGACCGATAGTCCTCTCCAAAACTCCTGCTCAAAAATTCAGAATTAATGTAGCCAGAACTGCATATGTTCTATAAAAGCTTGTTCCATTTATAATAATGAGATTAATGTTTTAATAGAAGGAAAAAAGCAACACTTGTTGTATTTACAGCAAGATGTTTCTTTAACATGAATTGAAAAACAATTACAAAACGATTTGGTGAAAAGGAAAATTTTGGATTTCAAAACCCAAATTGAAAGAGAAATTTATTCTGATTTACCAAATGCCTTTTGGAATCGAAAACAACATATGGTAGACTTACCATATGAAAATGGTTTCAATGAAAAACAGATACCTACAAAAGCCAAACCAATCCAGATGAATGCTGAACTAGAACCACACTGTCGTTCAGAAACTTTGGATTTAAAGAAAAAAGGATTAATTACATAATCTAGATCTCCTTGGAGTTGTGCAGCTTTTTATGTAAACAAAAATTCAAAAATAGAAAGAGGCACTCCTAGATTAGTAATTAATTACAAACCTTTGAATAAAGCTTTGAAATGGATCAGGTATCCAATTCCAAACAAAAAATATCTTTTACAAAAACTTCATTCTGCATTTGTATTTTCCAAATTTGATATGAAATCAGGATTTTGACAAATATAAATTGATCCAAATGATAGATACAAAATCGCATTCACAGTTCCCTTTGGACAGGATGAGTGGAAAGTCATGCCTTTTGGCCTGAAAAATGCCCCATCAGAATTCCAGAGAATTATGAATGAAATCTTTAATCCATATTCAAAATTTTGCATAGTCTATATAGATGATGTTCTTGTGTTCTCAGAGTCAATTGAACAACACTTCAAACACTTAAGAACATTCTTCTCTGTTACAAAATGAAATGGCCTTGCCGTTTCAAAATCAAAGATTTCTCTCTTCCAAACCAGGGTTAGGTTTCTAGGCCATTACATATCCCAAGGAACCATTACTCCAATAGAGAGAAGTCTAGAATTTTCAAATAAATTTCTTGATAAAATCTTGGATAAAACCTAGCTACAGAGATTCTTAGGTAGCTTGAATTATGTCTTAGATTTTTGTCCAAATATTAACCGTCTAGCAAAACCCTTGCATGATAGGTTAAAGAAAAACCCTGTTCCATGGACAGATCATCACACTGAAGTGATCGGTCACATTAAACAACAGGTCCAAACCATTCCTTGTCTGCATTTAGCGGATCCATTAGCCCCTAAGGTAGTCGAAACAGATGTCTCAGAGTTAGGTTATGGCGAAATTTTAAAACAAATTCAAAACAAAAAAGAATAGATAGTTCAATTTCATTCTGCACATTGGAATGATTGTCAAAAAAAAAAATACTCTACCATCGAAAAAGAGATTCTTGCAATTGTCATGTGCATACAAAAATTTCAAAGTGATTTATTAAATCAAAAATTTTTTTCTTAGAATTGATTACAAATCAGCCAAAGAAGTTTTGCAAAAAGATGTTCAAAATCTTGCATCAAAACAGATTTTTGCACGATGGCAAGATTTTAAGTATTTTTTATTTTAAAATTGAATTTATAAAAGGAGATACAAATTCCATCCCAGACTTTCTAACCAGAGAATTTCTTCAAAATAGGCCAATGCCCATAAAGAAAAATACTAAGGCTGAAGCCTCAGCTTCTACAAAACCAAACCCTACAAAACTAGCCATCTCTTCTGCAAAGCCTATGCAAACTTGGGCAGACATAGCCGAAGCAGAAGAAGAAGAAGATCATACAAAATATATTGAGTCTCAGGCTCCAAAAACTGACAGCCAGATTCAGAAATGGATAGAATCACTATCCAAATATCTTGAAGTTCTTCAGGCCTTACAAAACATTAACCAGAAAGATAAACCTACAAAACCCATTTCCAAAACCCTTGAGAAAGGAGAATCTTCCTCCCAAAAAACCCTTTCTCAAAATATTTCTCAAGCAAATGAAATTTTTCAAATCGAATTCCAAAACAGTCTTTCCCAACTGAATTCTTCTCAAATAATTTTGTCCTAGACAAAATTAAAAAAAGAAGTCTTCATAATGGATTACAAAAACACATTTTCAAAATATTTTGATTATAGAGGATGAATTTTTACACCAAGACGCCTCTATAGCAATTTCAAAAGCTTTTCCAAAAGGATGACATTACAAACCATGGGATCTTACCAAGACCCAATCCTACTGCTAGGCAATCCTTGAATTCACTGGCTCAGCAAAATTCAAACATTTTTACTTAAAAGCAAACCATGTTGATCCAGCTTATTCAACTTGCCACATCCAAAACGTCCTTAATCCTTCTGATTGGGGGCAAGAACTTACAAAACCAAAAATCTTCCCATTATCATTTCAAAACAGGATTGAGCATTCCCAACATTTCAATTACTGGGATTACCAACAGGTAAGGTATAATACCTTTCTCATATAAAATCACAAGAATAGTCATTCATGGTTGTTCTATTTCCAAAAAATATTTGATCCTTACAAAACCCCTTCATGGTTTGCTCAGTGGTGGAAGTATTACTATCTGAAATTCTTACACCAGAAATATCAGAGAGTTTAAACCTTTTCAAAACCCATTACAAACCCTCACCCAAAGAGAAAAGGTTTCTGCCTCTTCTCTTATTTTCTTCAAAATTCTTTTACCTTGGGTTCTCATCTGGTTTTTAGAATTTCGATCCCAAGATGAATTGAACTCTATTACCAAAAGATTCAAGGTCAAATGGTGGGACTCATTCAATGTCCTGAAGTAATTACAAATCAAGGAATAAAAAATTGGCTTAAGGTGAAAAACCTCTTGCCAAAAAATAAAATATAAAACCAGTTGTTTTTGGCCCAACGATCACATGCTATTGCTAGATTGGCCGGAGCTAAAAATGATGAAGAATATTTTGCAATAATGCAACAGTTATTGCAAAACAGAGCAAATTCCTCTACAGCTAATTTTGATTCAAAACCCATAATCGATTTAGGGGATGATGATGATGAAGGTTGTGGTACCTCCTCACAGGCACCAAATCTCTTGTAAAAAAAAAATAAAAAAAAAAAAGAGAGAGAGAGAAAAGACCGGCAAAAGAAATTTATAGCGCAAAATTATCCATTTTACTTTTTCATTCTGCCTTTATTTTTACTCTTGTAATTTTACACTTTTACTTTTCTTTCTGCAAAAAATCTGATAGGATACTATTCACCTATCACTGTTCACTTTTACTGTTCACATGTAAAGACAATAGGAAGAACTGTTCAAGCACTGTTCACCTGACAGGAAGAACTGTTCAGACATTGTTCAGGTACTGTTCACACGTGAAAAAGTAAGTAGCAGATACTATTCAAGATTCCAAAAAATTATAAAACTGCCTCTGGTCACTTCTATATAATGAGGCACCTATCCAAGGCAAAAACAAGCTTCTTAATCACAAGCTTCAAGCTTCTTCTTTCAAGACTTCTTCCATTTCTCTCAAATCCGAGAAACTCTGAAGAAGACTATGAAGAAAGCTCACCCGAGGCATCGAAGGAAGGAAGAAGATCATCCATCCCTGCCCTACCTCTGCCTCACTACAAACCTACAAACACTATAACTTCCTTGTAGTAGATCTTAGGAAGCTCATGTGCTGAGCAACCTTTGTACGTCCTACCCAAAATTATATCTCCAAAACCTTTGTACAAATCTTACAAAATTTATAAGATTTTGAAGTAAGTTTTCTTCAATTTCTTTTACAAAAATTTTAAATTTATTTTGCATGCATATGATCGATTCAACCGCCTATCTTGCATAAATATACGAATATATATTCATAACGGACTGGCTCTGCTGCCTATTGAATATATACATATATAAATTTATTTTTAAATTTCAAGTTTAATTTTTATTTCTTATAAGTATATATATTCATAATGGACTGGCTCTACCACCTATTGAATATATATATTTAATCTTTAATAAGTGGCAGATACTGTTCAAGATTTCAAAAAATTACAAAACTATCCCTGGTCACTTCTATATAAGGAGGCATCTATCCAAGGCAAAAAAACAAGCTTCTTAAACACAAGCTTCAAGCTTCTTCTTTCAAGACTTCTTCTTTCAAGACTTCTTCCATTTCTCTCAAATCCGAGAAACTCCGAAGAAGACTCTGAAGAAAGCTCACCCGAGGCATCGAAGGAAGGAAGAAGGTCGTCCATCCTTGTCCTACCTCTGCCTTACTTACAAACCTACAAACCCTGTAATCTTCCTCGTAGTAGATCTTAGGAAGCTCATGCGCTGAGTAACCTTTGTAAGTCCTACCCAGAATTACATCTCCAAAACCTTTGTACAAATCTTACAAAATTTATAAGATTTTGAAGTAAGTTTTCTTCAATTTCTTTTACAAAAATTTTAAATTTATTTTGCATGCATATGGTTGGTTCAACCGCCTATCTTGCATAAATATACATATATATATTCATAACGGACTGGCTCTGCCGCCTATTGAATATATACATGTATATTCATATTTAAATTTCAAGTTTAATTTTTATTTCTGATAAGTATATATATTCATAACGGACTGGCTCTGCCGCCTATTGAATATATATATTTAATCTTTAATTTACAAATTTAATTTTCATTTCTAAAGATTTCCTTTTCTTGTGCATTTTGTTTATTTCTTTAATTATTTATATATTGTTCAAGATTTAGATTTTGTTTCTTCTCTATTAGCTCATCCCCCCTTTCGATCCCAGTGCATCCTTATATATTTGTATGTATTATTAGTAGTAACTGTTTATGTTGCTGCTATTGTTAATTTTATAAGTAGTAAAATTAATGTTGCCATAAAATTTTTATTGCTAATTCTAATATTTGTTCTAGTGAATGAGTAAAACCAATTAAATGATGTAGTATTTTGAATAAGTGTTTTGTTATACCCCGTTTGAGATAAGATAAAAGTAAGTAAAATTTTAAAGTAAGAAGTTTCAAAAATTTTATATTTTTCTATTGCTTGAGAGGATGGTAAGGGTTTTAAATGGAAAATCTCTCAAATATAAATTCATTGATGGGTTGAAAAATAAAAATTCTTAAAAATCATACTTTTTAAAATTATGGGTTATTTCAAACACAAATCCATGACTTTAAAACCTTTAAAAAACATCACATTACCTTATAAAATCTTCTTCCTAACATGATGTCAATATATAGAACTAGGTACATGATAGTGGTGGTAAACAGGTTGGATTGGATGAGTTAGAGTCATTTGGATTTAGATACTTCAAAGCCCTTTGAAATTAGAATACTAATTTAATTAGTCAAATTATGTTCCTCAATCAATTGAATCTCCAATTATTATTTCTTATTTTATATGGATTGAAATGAGTCATGAGTTGCTATAAATTGAGGTCAATTCAAAATTTGCCACCAACTTATACTTAGATGAAGCACAATTAACAATATTTGGTCGTTGTTGCTATTTTGACTTATAATAAATCCATTTCCCATTTTATTTTTCTAATAAAATAAGATATTTTTATCCAATTTTTTTTTATTTGTTATGAAAAATTTATTTCATTTGTTATCTCTCTTCTAACAAGAGTATCATTTTTCTATAAGAGTTTTCTTCTTCGAGTTTTTTATTCTTGAGAGATGGACCAATTGCAATGTTTGTTTAAATTCTATAATTTATATAATTTCTTGAAGTTTCAAAATTGATTTATAAGAGTATGCCACTTAAGTTACTAAAATTGCTTAAAAAATCGCTAAATGGTACAACCGATTTACTTTTTTTTATTTTAGCATTTTTTATGTAAAAAATTAACTTCAATAAATTAAAAGCATGAAAACAAATATTATAAAAATTCCTATTATGAGAGACTTAGGATCATGGAATTTCATTCAAGTAGTAAATGGTGACATTTATTATTTTTTGAGCAAGAAGAAGACAGTACTATCGGTGGACTTTCCATGAATTTGGACAACTTGAAGTAGCTACACTGTAGTGACAAACTTGTAAATAAATCAAAAGCACATGACGATTGCGATTTAGTAAATAAGATAAAAAAATATGGAAACTTTAAAATGAGTTATCTTCTTCCACTTTGGATTAAAAGATAGAATCCTTTTAAAAATTAATATTTCTCATAGGTTTGAGAACCCAAAAAAGTTTAAATAAATTGAATATAGCTGTGAATAGATTTTTTAGCTCATACCTGGATAAAACTTTGAATAATTTCTTTTTTGACCGACAGAACAATTTTTTTTTTGGCTGGGTTGTCACAAATCGCAAGCCATCCACTTGTTTAGTTCCTTCTCCCATTTTGAAATCAAAACATAAAAAGTAAAAAGGTGGCTGGATCTTATTTTTCCAACAGAATAAAGAGGAAAAGATATGGCTTTTTGTGTCTCTTCCCATAGACGGCGTCACTAATGCGATCTATGAAAATTCCTCGTAGGTATGGACCTGCAAAACAGATAATAAATAGGTGAGAGGTCCATCGGGGTGTTTCCGGTATGGATTTTCTGACGCTCAAGTTAGAGCTGATATGAGAGAATAGTTTATCAGATTCATTAGGGAGAAAAGCATGTACCCTATTACTATGATGTGATTCCTTTATAAAGGCTTTAGATAGTGGTTGGTTATAGAAAGTCAACTGTGTAATATTTACCTAGCATAATCAGAGGGATATACATAATTGTAGACAGTCTTTAGTGATGTGCATGGATGAGTTTCCTGTCTAGATGAGCTACTTGTTTGGATGAGTTACCTGTCTGGATGAGCTTGAGCTCTATTTTGCGGATCTAAACTACATGTGGCCGATCTCTGTTTACATGTAGATAAGCTTATTTGTGGCTGAGCTAAGCTGGCCGATATACTTATGGTCGAGCTGAGCTAGCTGATCTACTAATGGCTAAACCGAGCTAGCCAATCTACTTGTGTCCAACCGAGTTGGCCGGCCGAGCTAGCCGATCTACTTATGGCTGAACTGAGCTAGCCGATCTACTTGTGCCAAACCGAGTTGGCTGATCTACTTATGGCCAAGCCGAGCTAGCCGATCTACTTATGGCCCAACTGAGCTAGCCGATCTACCTGTGGCTGAACCAAGCTAGCCGATCTACTCATGGTCAAGCAAAGCTAGCTGATCCACTCACGGATGAGCCAAGTTAGTCGATCTACTTGTGGCCAAACCAAGCTAGTTGATCTACTTATGGTGAGCTAGTAATACAATTTGACCCATGAGCTATCTAAGAACCCGAGTTTCTAGATCAAGTGTATATTTTAGGGAGCTACATCAATTGATGGGGTTAAAAAATAAAAATTCTTAAAAATCATACTTTTTAAAATTATGGATTATTTCAAACACAAATCCATGATTTTAAAGCCTTTAAAAAACATATCATTACCTTATAAAATCTTCTCCCTAACATGATGTTAATATATTGAGCTAGGTACCTGGTAGTGGTGGTAAGCAGGTTGGATTGGATGAGCTAGAGTCATTTGGATTTAGATATCTCAAGGCCTTTGAAATTAGAATACTTATTTAATTAAGTCAAATTATGTTCCTAAATCAATTGAATCTTTAATTATTATTTTTTATTTTTTATGGATTGAAATGAGTCACGAGTCAATTTAAATTGAACATATTTAAATCAAGTAGGTCAATTCAAAATTTGCCACCAACTTATACTTAAATGAAGCACAATTAACAATATAATTAACAATATAAAAACCAATTAATATAATTTAAAAAATAAAAATACTATTAAAAAGTTAAATAAATTCATGATATACTCCAAAGGTACTTTAATTTATTAAAATTAAAAGTATTTGATTGAAATATAATTGTGCAAAAAATTTTATTTACCTTTTTAATTAGGCCAAATTATATATAGCCCTTTGAAATTAGAATACTCATTTAATTAAGTCAAATTATATCCCTCAATTGAATATCATTTATAATTTATTATTTTATATGGATTGAAATGAATTACAAGTTGCTTTAAATTGGACATGTTCAAATCAAATTAGTAGGTTAATTCAAAATTTGCCACTTCCACTTATGCTTAATGTATTTTGTCTTCATTTAATGAAAGTTTTATTTTTTATTTTTTTTTAAATATAAAGCACGAGAACCAATTGATATAATTTAAAACATAAAAATACTATTAAGAAAGTGAAATAAATTCATGATATATTCATACCAAACCCTGGCTGCCGTCCCTCCTCTTCTTACTTCTCTCTTCTGAAAAAAAAAAAAATGGCAGTTGCTGCTATTTTGACCTATAATAAATCCATTTCCCATTTTATTTTTCTAATAAAATAAGATATTTTTATCTAATTTTTTTAATTTTTATGAAATTTTATTTCATTTTGTTATATCTCTTCTAATAAGAGTATCATTTTTTTTATATAAAAGTTTTCTTCTTCGAGTTTTTGATTCTTGAGAGATGGACCAATTGTAATGTTTGTTTAAATTCTATAATTAATATAATTTTTTAAATTTCAAAATTGATTTATAAGAGTGTGCCACCTAAACTACTAAAATTGCTTAAAAAATTGCTAAGTGGTACAACCGATATACTTTTTTTATTTTACCATTTTTTATGTAAAAAATTAGCTTATTATATTAAACATCAATTTTTTAGGTTTTTCAAATTTGGACAATCAAAATTTTATCTCATACTAAAAAAAATTATCTACATTTCTTTTTTACAATATCTTTTGAAAATTTTAAAATTTTTAAGTTTATAATTTCAACCATTAAAAGATTTATTATCACATTAAATAAAATTATAATCAATTAAAAATTTTATCATTAATATAATTTTATAATATAATTATGAAAATATAAAAGACAAAAAAATATAAATTAATTTATATTACTAAAAATAGAATAATAAATAATTCATATAATAAGCAGACAAAATAATTAGTTTATATAATTTCTTAAAGCTAATCTATTGCATCGTATGAGTTTGAATTCTTAAAGGGTTAGTTTGGAATAAATAATTTACAAGAAAAGAATATAAAAGAATTTACACACAATTATAAATGAATTTTATTTTTTTTAAATGAAAAATTTTAAAATTAAAAAAAAATAAAACTTTTCAAATAAATTAATTGAATTAAATTCTTATTAAAAAAAATTACTGTGACACTAATTGCGATATGATCCCCAATTGATAGGAAGATGAATTTCATCGAAAAATTTTCATGATAAGAATGACATGATTTCAAAAGCGAGCTAAATTGTAGTTATTAGGGATATGAAAAAACAATTTTATTAAAATATTTTAAATTTAAAAATGAATTATTAATTGAAAATGACTTTATTCTAAAACAATTATGATATATTCAACGATTACCTATATTTGATCAATGTTGAAAATATTTCATTAAATTATATTTTTTTATTTAATAAAAATAAAATATATTATTACATAGCTAGAAATCATCTCTCATTATCTTAATTTAAAAATATATTCGAATCTTCCTACTCACTGCATCTTAAAGGTACAATTATTGTACTATTTTTTGGGCTTTACAATATTTTCAGAAACAATACATTGTAATCGTTATCTCCATCACAATAATGGATTGTTGATGTTCTTTAATTCTATATAATTATAAATAATATTTTAATTAAAAGAATGAATCACGTCAATTCTTGTGTTAATTATAATTAATTTTATTTTCCATTTTATCATATTGTTTTGGACTTACATCATCTATATGTAACATGACCGCAACTTCTTCTCTCTGTGGATTATAAAATTTCAACAATAGACATGTAAAGAGTATATAACGAAAAACAAAAGAGAATTGTAAAATATGCATTTTTTATAAATGAAATTAATTATTCATATAAAAAATTAGGAAAATTTAATAGTGTTAATAAAGCATGCAGATTATTAATCAACTAGTGGGTTGCGACACTCTATTTTTTGATTTTATATTTTTTTATGAATCTCATTAGATAATTACTATTTTTTGATAAAAAATAAAATATTTCAATAATAAAAATACATAATGACTCTATTAAACAAGATGAAACATCATAAAAAATCAATATGTATTAATAAAGATAAATCTCAATATTTATTTATTCAAAATCTAACAATAATGATAGATCTAAAGAGATATGCTAAAAATCTGTTCTAAACATATATAGATTTAAGAGTTTAAAAGATAATGAAAAAAAAAAAAAGAAATACTCTACCATCAAAGAAGAGATTCTTACAATTTTCATGTGCATACAAAAATTTCAAAGTGATTTATTAAATAAAAAATTTTTGCTTAGAATTGATTGCAAAGCAGCTAAAGAAGTTTTGCAAAAAGATATTCAAAATCTTGCATCAAAACAGATTTTTGCATGATGGCAAGTAATTTTAAGTATTTTTTATTTTTAAATTGAATTTATAAAAGTAGATACAAAATTCATCCCAGACTTTCTAACCAAAAAATTTCTTCAAAATAGGGCAATGCCTAGAAAGAAAAATACCAAGGCTGAAGCCTTAGCCTCTACAAAACAAAACCCTACAAAACCAGCCATCTCTTCTGCAAAGCCTGTACAAACTTGGGCAGACATAGCCGAAGCAGAAGAATAAGAAGATCATACAAAATATATTGAGTCTCAGGCTCTAGCAACTGACAGCCAGATTTAGAAATGGATAGAATCACTATCAAAATCTCTTGAAGTTCTTTAGGCCTTACAAAACATTACTCAGAAAGTTAAATCTACAAAACCTATTTCCAAAACCCTTGAGAAAGGAGAATCTTCCTCCCAAAAAACCCTTTTCTCAAAATATTTCTCAACCAAATGAAATTTTACAAATCGAATTCCAAAAGAGTCTTTCCTAACCGAATTCTTCTTAAATAATTTTGTCCCAGACAAAATTAAAAAAGAAGTCTTCATAATGGATTACAAAAACACATTTTCAAAATGTTTTGATTATAGAGGATGAATTTTTACATCAAGACGCCTCTATAGCAATTTCAAAAGCTTTCCTAAAAGGATAGCATTACAAACCATGGGATCTTACTAAGACCCAATCCTACTACCAGGCAATCCTTGAATTCACTGGCTCAGCAAAATTCAAACATTTTTACTTAAAAGAAAACCATGCTGATCCGACTTATTCAATTTGCCACATCCAAAACGTCCTTAATCCTTCTGATTGGGGCAAGAACTTACAAAATCTAAAATCTTCCCATTATCATTTCAAAACAAGATTGACCATTGCCAACATTTCAATTACTGGGATTACTAACAGGCATGGTACAATATATTTCTCATATAAAATCACAAGAATAGTCATTCATGGCTGTTCCATTTCCAAAAAACATTTGAACCTTCCAAAACCCCTTCGTGGTTTGCTCAATGGTGAAAGTATTTTGGTGCACTACCTGAAATTCTTACACCAGAAATATCAAAGAGTTTAAACCTTTTCAAAACCCATTACAAACCCTCACCCAAAGATAAAAGTTTTCTGCCTTTTCTCTTGTTTTCTTCAAAATTCTTTTTACCTTGGGTTCTTATCTGGTTTTTCGAATTTCGACCCCAAGATGGATTGAACTCTATTACCAAAAGTTCAAGGTTAAATGGTGAGACTCATTCAATGTCCTTGAAGTAATTACAAATCAAGGAATAAAAGATTGGCTTAAGGCAAAAAAACCTCTTGCCATAAAATACAGTACAAAACCAGTTGATTTTGGTCCAACAATCACATGCTATAGCTAGATTGGCGGGAGCTAAAAATGATGAAGAATATTTTACAATAATGCAACAGTTATTGCAAAACAGAGCAAATTCCTCTGCAGTTGATTCTGATTCAGAACCATAATCGATTTAGGGGATGATAATGAAGAAGGTTGTGGTACCTCCTCACAGGAACCAAATCTCTTATAAAAATAAAAAATAAAAAATAAAAAGAGAAAAGAAGAAAGACCGGCAAAAGAAATTTATGGCGACAAAATTATCCATTTTACTTTTTTCATTCTGCTTTTATTTTTACTCTTGTAATTTTGCACTTTTACTTTTCTTTCTTATAAAAAATCTGACAGGATATTGTTCACCTATCACTGTTAACTTTTTATTGTTCACATGTGAAGACAACAAGAAGAACTGTTCAAGCACTGTTCGAGCACTGTTCACCTGATAGGAAGAACTGTTCATACACTGTTCAAGTACTGTTCACACGTGAAAAAGTAAGTGGCAAATACTGTTCAAGATTTCAAAAAATTACAAAACTGCCCCTAGTCACTTCTATATAAGGAGGCATCTATTCAAGGCAAAAACAAGTTTCTTAATCACAAGCTTCAAGCTTCTTCTTTCAAGACTTCTTCCATTTCTCTCAAATCCGCGAAACTCCGAAGAAAACTCTGAAGAAAGCTCACTCGAGGCATCCAAGGAAGGAAGAAGGTCATCCATCCCTGTCCTACCTCTGCCTTACTACAAACCTACAAACACTGTAACTTCCTTGTAGTAGATCTTAGGAAGCTCATGTGCTGAGCAATCTTTGTACGTCCTACCCGGAATTATATCTCCAAAACCTTTATACAAATCTCACAAAATTTATAAGATTTTGAAGTAAGTTTTCTTAAATTTCTTTTACAAAAATTTTAAATTTATTTTGCGCATATGGTCAATTCAACCACCTATCTTGCATAAATATACGTATATATATTCATCATGGACTAACTCTACCGCCTATTGAATATATACATGTATATTCATATTTAAATTTCAAGTTTAATTTTTATTTCTGATAAGTATATATATTCATAATGGACTGGCTCTGCCGCCTATTGAATATATATATTTAATCTTTAATAAGTGGCAGATACTGTTCAAGATTCTAAAAAATTACAAAACTACCCTTTGTCACTTTTATATAAGGAGGCACCTATCCAAGGCAAAAAAATAAGCTTCTAACACACAAGCTTCAAGCTTCTTCTTTCAAGACTTCTTCCATTTCTCTCAAATCCGAGAAACTCTGAAGAAGACTCTGAAGAAAGCTCACCCGAGGCATTGAAGGAAGGAAGAAGGTCGTCCATCCCTACCCTACCTCTGCCTTACCTACAAACCTACAAACCCTGTAATCTTCCTTGTAGTAGATCTTAAGAAGGTCATATGCTAAGCAACCTTTGTAAGTTCTACCCGGAATTACATCTCCAAAACCTTTGTACAAATCTTACAAAATTTATAAGATTTTGAAGTAAGTTTTCTTCAATTTCTTTTACAAAAATTTTAAATTTATTTTGCATGCATATGGTCAGTTCAACCACTTATCTTGCATAAATATACGTATATATATTCATAACGGACTGGCTCTGTCGCCTATTGAATATATACATGTATATTCATATTTAAATTTAAAGTTTAATTTTTATTTCTGATAAGTATATATATTCATAACGGACTAGCTCTGCCGCGTATTGAATATATATATTTAATCTTTAATTTACAAATTTAATTTTCATTTTAGAAGATTTCCTTTTCCTGTGCATTTTGTTTTTTCTTTAATTATTTATATATTGTTCTAGATTTAGATTTTGTTTCTTCTCTATTAGCTCATCCCCCTTTACGATCTCGGTGCGTCCTTATATATATATATATATAAGGACGCACCGAGATCGTAAAGGGGGATGAGCTAATAGAGAAGAAACAAAATCTAAATCTAGAACAATATATAAGTAGTAACTATTTATGTTGCTGCTATTGTTAATTTTATAAGTAGTAAAATTAATGTTGCCGTAAAATTTTTACTGCTAATTCTAATATTTGTTCTAGTGAATTGAGTAAAACCAATTAAATGATGTAGTATTTTGAATAAGCGTTTTCTTATACCCCGTTTGAGATAAGATAAAATTAAGTAAATTTTTAAATTAAGAAGTTTCAAAAATTTTATATTTTTCTATTGCCTGAGAGGATGGTAAGGGTTTTGAATGGAAAATCTCTCAAATATAAATTCATTGATGGGTTGAAAAATAAAAATTTTTAAAAGTCATACTTTTTAAAATTATGGGTTATTTCAAACACAAATCCATGACTTTAAAACCTTTAAAAAACATCACTGTCGACACCATATTTTGGCCGATCCTCCGAAATTAATAAACTTTGAAGCCGATCCCCAACACAGTACCCTTTACCAACCGACCACACTTCCGATCTCCCTACCAAAAAAGAATTTAATTAATACCAAGTCTCCAGGTCATTTAAAGCCTCACCGATTCCTCAAACCAATTCTCGAGTCCCCCGATCATTTAATCATATTTCCGATCTTTCTTGTCAAATAAGATTGAACCAACATAAGGCCTTCGTACCACCAGTCTTATTGCCGATCTCTCATTTAAAAATTTGAGAATGATAAAGGTTTTGACTCTGTTTAAAGATGATCCCGATCTTAAGTGTTCAAAGCCAAATTTCTAATTTTAATTAAGTACCGTTTCGTAACTGATCTCATGCATATTGTGTTTTCCGATCTCCTATACTTAGATTAATAATCACTTTCAGTTGTCATTCTAATATGTTCAAACAATCAAGTGCTTACGCAATTTAGAAATTTTCCGATCACAATCAATCATTGAACAAAAGGGGAACTTTCATGTTAGTCAAGTCCCGTTTAGCGTTGGTTCCCTGCCGATCTCATGCTTATGGTGTTTTTCGACCTCATATACTTAGATTAATAATCACCTTTAGTTGTTTTAATATGCTCAGATAATCAAGTGCATAAGTAATTTAGAGATTTTTCGATCACATCCATTCACTGAACAAAAGAGAATTTCATTTCATATTGAAGTTTATATCATGTGGGCGATCTCTAGAGATCGGATTACATTAAAGGTATGATTACATCATAAGGGCGATCTCCAGAGATCGGTGGAACATCCTATCTAAAAGGCCTACGTCAAAGCCTAGTCTCGTGGCTGCGTCAAAAGATGTGTTTGACTAAGAGACCGGCTGGGGGGACTATGACTCTTATGAGAATGAGAGAGGTCGTCATCAAAGTTACCGCTCGAAACCGAGCCGCTGTCGGAACACCCAGTGTGGAGAGGAGCCAGATGAACGCCAAAGAGCAGTCACCAGTGTTGAGGGGAATATTAGCAGTCTTCTCGCCCGAAACCAGTTCGCCTATTATATCGGGCGAACGATTCGAGATCGGCACGATCGAGGTCCTCGATCCAGATCGATTAATTAGTCCAATTCTCTCACTGTCATCAGATAAGGTCATCATGATTTTTTGATCACCGGGATCATAAATTTTTAGGCAAGGAACAAAGAGGACAACCGGAAAAAGATTAAAAGCGGTCATTTTGTCCGGAATTATTACCGGAACAGCTAGAACAAGGAAAATGAGGAGAATAGGGGAGAAAGTCAAGTGAGGTAGGGCTTCCCGGTTGAAGGTATATATATAGGAAAATTTGAGCATTTATTGCAAGCAGAAAACGAAGCGGACGCCTCAAGAATTGAGGAAAATAAATGCTTTGACTGGACCGAACCCGACAAAAAGGAAGACTGGTATGGTAAAGATCGGTAGAAGAGAGGAACCCGGTATGAGAGATCGGAAAAGGATCACGTTGAAAAGACTGGAAAGGAAAGGAGATCGGAAGACAAAGAGAATAAGACAGCTCCTACCGATTATCGTCATAATCAGAGCTGAGGTAGTTAAAGCGTTGCAGGTGAAATCTCAACCGCACGCCCCAGAATCGCCCGTATCATTGACATGTGCCAGAGTACGTCAGGACAGCGCTGTACATCCTAATCTCCACCGTTGATCTTAATTGTAAGGACGAGCTCGAAGCCCTCGGATCGAAGAAGAAAACGACAAGATCAACGCCTTTCACTCCTAGCCCTTGGATCGCTCTTAACAAGAAATTTTGGGCCGTCAGATTAGAAGAAAGAAAAGGACAAATATTCCGGAAGGGATCCCAGCAGTCCGTTCTGATTCTCTTTAATTCCCGAGCCCTTAGATCATGTCCTTCAAAATCTTAACCCTTCATCTTCCCCAAAACAGATCCTGACCCTTAATGGGGAGCACCCGGTTCCTATAAATACTGGCATGGAAAAACTGTTCAAGGAGGACGAAAAAAGGAGGACAGTGATTATAGTGGAAGAACTCTGAAACTTAATTCAGCTCGTTACTCTGCTATTTTTGAAGCTTTCATAAGAAAAACTTTTGAAACCAGTTTTCTAAAGTATTTTCTTGCAAAAGGGATTCTTGAATACTGAAACTCTCTATTTTCAGTTCGTTCATTATCCTGTGGTGCTCTCATTTTTAGCTCTTTGTTTTATTTAGTTCCACTCCCATTGTCCAGGCTCAACCTCATTTAAACTCGGGTATTATTTCGACCCGATTGCATTTTAGCGAAGCATCCTTCGTTTCAAGGCGGACCTTAATCTTCCGGTTACCAACCTGTAGTTCTATTAAGCTTTGTGATTCAATACCTAGTTTAGTAGATTTGGCTCCCTACAGGTGAGTACTCGTATTGCCATTTTATTAAGTGCTCGTTTTCATTTTTCGTATTTCCTTTGTTCTTTTATATACGTAGTTTTTTTTTTTTTTAAGTTTATATTGCGCTAAAGAATACCAAAAGGTTACTCTCAGGTTTACTTCTTTATTGATCAGTCCATTCATTTCATTAATCTTTGTTATTTCTGAACGCAAGTCTTCTAGTCTCGAGTAATGTATAAGGGGTCGGGTAAAATGTAGGTAACCATATCTAAAGGGTCTCTTTAAAAATAATAAAAGGTCTAAACAATGATTCGGGAAAATAGTAAGGCCGAATCACTAGAATAATGCAAAAGATAATTGAGTAAAACAACACAAGGCAGAGTAAAACCGAACTTTAAGATAGATAAATGGGATAGATCGGGTATCAAAAGGTACTGGTAAGGCGATCATATAGGAAGGTCGGAAAATTCGATTTGGTATCTCCTGACTGGATACAAGGTACCAATGAATTAAAAGAAGCCTTATTCCGAGCCTTCGCATCTTTAAATGCCAAAACCCTTAGTTCTAGGATTTCGTGACGAGTAGCTGTAATCAAGTTTCAAGAGATCGGAAAAGTCCTTATCCGATCCCTATTAAAATAAAGGAGATCGGAAGAGAGTTCTTATCCGGTTTCCACTTAAAAATTTTAATAAATATTTAAAAGGAGATCGGAGGAGAGTTCTTATCCGGTTTCCACTTAAAAATTTTAATAAGTAGATCGGAGGAGAATTCTTATCCGGTTTCCACTTAAAAATTTTTAATAAGTAGATCGGAGGAGAGTTCTTATCCGATTCTCAAGCTTAAAAAATTAATAAATATTTAAAAAGTAGATCGGAGGAGAGTTCTTATCCGATTCTCAAGCTTAAAAATTTTTAATAAATATTTAAAAAGGAGATCGGAGGAGAGTTCTTATCCGATTCTCAAGCTTAAAAATTTTTAATAAACATTTAAAAAAGAGATCGGAGGAGAGTTCTTATCCGATTCTCAAGCTTAAAAATTTTAATAAATATTTAAAGGAGATCGGAGGAGAGTTCTTATCCGATTCCCAAATTAAATTTCAACAAATACGTAAGATGATTCTCCCTGAAATAAAATTAATATGAAACCGCAACTCACTAAGGTCGTCTCATTTATGTATGTATCTGGGTAACCCGGATTAGTGAAAAATCAAACATTCCTTTCGGTCAAAAGGATTAACATTTACATTCAAACCCTCCTAACTATGAAGAACGTGAAGTTAAATCTGCTTACCCTTATTAAGGGACGAGGTGGGGTGCCTAACACCCTCCCCACCCGTTCATGGACCCCAAACCTAGAATCTCTGTTTTTAAAGTGGTTTTATTCTAACTTACTTTCATAAATGGTTTTCTTTAATTTCCCTCAAAATTAAAGTGGCGACTCCTCACTTTTCCCACTTCGGTGAGTGTTCGTCCAGGCGACCGCAAAACACCTTGCGACAATCACATTACCTTATAAAATCTTCTTCCTAACATGTGTCAATATATAGAGCTAGGTACATGATAGTGGTGGTAAACAGGTTGGATTGGATGAGTTAGAGTCATTTGGATTTAGATACCTCAAAGCCCTTTGAAATTAGAATACTAATTTAATTAGTCAAATTATGTTCCTCAATCAATTGAATCTTCAATTATTATTTCTTATTTTATATGGATTGAAATGAGTCATGAGTTGCTTTAAATTTAGGTCAATTCAAAATTTGCCACCAACTTATACTTAAATGAAGCACAATTAACAATATTTGGTCATTGTTGCTATTTTGACTTATAATAAATCCATTTCCCATTTTATTTTTCTAATAAAATAAGATATTTTTATCCACTTTTTTTTATTTTTTTATGAAAATTTTATTTCATTTGTTATCTCTCTTCTAACAAGATTATCATTTTTCTATAAGATTTTTCTTCTTCGAGTTTTTGATTATTGAGAGATGGACCAATTGCAATGTTTGTTTAAATTCTATAATTTATATAATTTCTTGAAGTTTCAAAATTGATTTATAAGAGTATGCCACTTAAGTTACTCAAATTGCTTAAAAAATCGCTAAGTGGTACAACCGATTTACTTTTTTATTTTAGCTTTTTTTATGTAAAAAATTAACTTCAATAAATTGAAAGCATAGAAACAAATATTATAAAAATCCCTATTATGAGAGACTTAGGATCATGGAACTTCATTCAAGTAGTAGACGGTGACATTCATTAATTTTTGAGCAAGAAGAAGACAGTACTATCAGTGGACTTTCCACGAATTTGAACAACTTAAAGTAGCTACACTGTAGTGACAAACTTGTAAATAAATCAAAAGCACATGACGATTTCGATTTAGTAAATAAGATAAAAAAAAATGGAAACTTTAAAATGACTTATCTTCTTTCACTTTGGATTAAAAGATAGAATCCTTTTAAAAATTAATATAACCCAAAAAAGTTTAAATAAATTGGATATAGCCGTGAATAGATTTTTTAGCTCATACCTGGATAAAACTTGGAATAATTTCTTTTTTGAGTGACATAACAATTTTTTTTTTGGCTGGGATGTCACAAATCGCAAGCCATCCACTTGTTTAGTTCTTTCTCCCATTTTGAAATCATAACATAAAAAGTAAAAAGGTGGCTGGATTTGATTTTTCCAACAGAATAAAGAGGAAAAGATATGGCTTTTTGTGTCTCTTCCCACAGACGGCGTCACTAATGCGATCTATGAAAATTCCTCGTAGGTATGGACCTGCAAAACAAATAATAAATAGGTGAGAGGTCCACCGGGGTGTTTCCAATATGGATTCTCTGACGCTCAAGTTAGAGCTGATATGAGAGAATAGTATATCAGATTCATTAGGGAGAACAGCATGTACCCTGTTACTATGATGTGATTCCTTTATAAAGGCTTTAGATAGTAGTTGGTTATAGAAAGTCAATTGTGTAATAATTAGCTAGCATAATCAAAGGGATATACATAATTATAGACAGTTTTTAGTGATGTGCTTGGATGAGTTTCCTGTCTATATGAGCTACTTGTTTGGATGAGTTACCTGTCTGGATGAGCTTGAGCTCTATTTTGCAGATCTGAACTACATGTGGCCGATCTCTGTCTACATGTAGATAAGCTTATTTGTGGCTGAGCTGAGCTGGCCGATATACTTATGGTCGAGCTAAGCTAGCCGATCTACTCATGGCTGAACCGAGCTAGCCAATCTACTTGTGTCGAACCGAGTTGGCCAAGCCGAGCTAGCCGATCTACTCATGGCTGAACTGAGCTAGCCAATCTACTTGTGCCAAACCGACTTGGCCGATCTACTTATGGCCAAGCCAAGCTAGCCGATCTACTCATGGCCCAACTGAGCTAGCTGATCTACTTGTGGCTGAACCAAGCTAGCCGATCTACTCATGGTCGAGCAGAGCTAGCTGATCCACTCATGGCTGAGCCAAGTTAGCAAATCTACTTGTGGCCAAACCAAGCTAGTTGATCTACTTATGGCGAGCTAGTAATACAATTTGACCCATGAGCTATCTAAGAACCCGAGTTTCTAGATCAAGTGTATATTTTAGGGAGCTACATCAATTGATGGGGTTAAAAAATAAAAATTCTTAAAAATCATACTTTTTAAAATTATGGGTTATTTCAAACACAAATCCATGATTTTAAAGCCTTTAAAAACATCACATTACCTTATAAAATCTTCTCCCTAACATGATGTTAATATATTGAGCTAGGTACCTAGTAGTGGTGGTAAGCAGGTTGGATTGGATGAGTTAGAGTCATTTGAATTTAGATATCTCAAGGCCTTTGAAAATAGAATACTCATTTAATTAAGTCAAATTATGTTCCTCAATCAATTGAATCTTCAATTATTATTTTTTATTTTATATGGATTGAAATGAGTCACGAGTCAATTTAAATTGAACATATTTAAATCAAGTAGGTCAATTCAAAATTTGCCACCGACTTATACTTAAATGAAGCACAATTAACAATATAATTAACAATATAAAGACCAATTAATATAATTTAAAAAATAAAAATACTATTAAAAAGTTAAATAAATTCATGATATACTCAAAAGGTACTTTAATTTATTAAAATTAAAACTATTTGATTGAAATATAATTGTGCAAAAAATTTTATTTACCTTTTTAATTAGGCCAAATTATATATAGCCCTTTGAAATTAGAATACTCATTTAATTAAGCCAAATTATATCCCTCAATTGAATATCATTTATAATTTCTTATTTTATATGGATTGAAATGAATTACAAGTTGCTTTAAATTGGACATGTTCAAATCAAATTAGTAGGTTAATTCAAAATTTGCCACTTCCACTTATGGTTAATGTGTTTTGTCTTCATTTAATGAAAGTTTTATTTTTTAATTTTTTTTTTAAATGTAAAGCACGAGAACCAATTGATATAATTTAAAACATAAAAATGCTATTAAAAAAGTGAAATAAATTCATGATATATTCATTCCAAACCCTGGCTGCCCTCCCTCCTCTTCTTATTTCTCTCTTCTGCAAAAAAAAAAAATATATATATATATATATATATATATATATATATATATATATATATATTTTTTTTTTTTTTTTTTTTTTTGGTAGTTGCTGCTATTTTTTTGACTTATAATAAATCCATTTCTCATTTTATTTTTCTAATAAAATAAGATATTTTTATTTAATTTTTTTAAATTTTTATGAAAATTTTATTTCATTTTGTTATCTCTCTTCTAATAAGAGTATCATTTTTATATAAGAGTTTTCTTGGTCGAGTTTTTGAATCTTGAGAGATGGACCAATTGTAATGTTTGTTTAAATTCTATAATTTGTATAATTTTTGAAGTTTCAAAATTGATTTATAAGAGTGTGCCACCTAAACTACTAAAATTGCTAAGTGGTACAACCGATTTACTTTTTTTAATTTACCATTTTTTATGTAAAAAATTAGCTTATTATATTAAACATCAATTTTTTAGGTTTTTCAAATTTCAACAATCAAAATTTTATCTCATACTAAAAAAATTATGTACATTTCTTTTTTACAATATCTTTTGAAATTTTTAAAATTTTTAAGTTTATAATTTCAACCATTAAAAGATTTATTATTACATTAAATAAAATTATAATCAATTAAAAATTTTATCATTAATATAATTTTATAATATAATTATGAAAATATAAAAGACAAAAAATATAAATTAATTTATATTACTAAAAATAGAATAATAAATAATTCATATAATACGCAGACAAAAAAAATTTAGTTTATATAATTTCTTAAAGCTAATCTATTGCATCGTATGAGTTTGAATTCCTAAAGGATTAGTTTGGAATAAATAATTTACAAGAAAAGAATATAAAAGAATTTACACACAATTATAAATGAATTTTTATTTTTTTTAAATGAAAATTTTTTAAATTAAAAAAATAAAATTTTTCTAATAAATTAATTGAATTAAATTCTTATTAAAAAAAATTACTGTAACACTAATTGCGATATGATCCCCAATTGATAGGAAGATGAATTTCATCGAAAAATTTTCATGATGAGAACGACATGATTTCAAAAGCGAGCTAAATTGTAATTATTAGGGATATGAAAAAACAATTTTATTAGAATATTTTATTAAAATATTCTAAAAAAATTATGATATGTTCAACGATTACCTATATTCGATCAATGTTGAAAATATTTCATTAAATTATATTTTTTTTATTTAATAAAAATAAAATATATTATTACATAACTAGAAATCATCTCTCATTATCTTAATTTAAAAATATATTCGAATCTTCCTACTCACTGCATCTTAAAGGTACAATTATTGTACTATTTTTTGGGCTTTACAATATTTTTAGAAACAATACATTTTAATCGTCATCTCCATCACAATAATGGATTGTTGATGGTCTTTAATTCTATGAAATTATAAATAATATTTTATTTAAAAGAATGAATCACGTCAATTCTTGTATTAATTATAATTAATTTTATTTTCCATTTTATCATATTGTTTTGGACTTACATCATCTATATGTAACATGACCGCAACTTCCTCTGTCTGTGGTTTATAAAATTTCAACAATAGACATATAAAGAGTATATAACGAAATACAAAAGAGAATAGTAAAATATACATTTTTTATAAATGAAATTAATTATTCATATAAAAAATTAGAAAAAAATTAATAGTGTTAATAAAGCATGCAGATTGTTAATCAATTAGTGGATTGCGCACTCTATTTTTCGATTTTATATTTTTTTATGAATTTCATTAGATAATTACTATTCTTTTATAAAAAATAAAATATTTCAATAATAAAAATATATAATAACTCCATTAAATAAGATGAAACATCATAAAAAAATCAATATGTATTAATAAAGACTAATCTCAATATTTATTTATTTAAAATCTAACAATAATGATAGATTTAAAGAGATACGTTAAAAATCTGTTCTAAATATATATAGGTTTAAGAGTTTAAAAAATAATGAAAAAGAAAGAAAATGTTGCACTCAAAAGAGAATCCGAGGAAGAAAATAAGAAAAATAAAAAAGAAAAAAAGGGTTTTTAGAGGAAATAATTTATTTATTTATTAAAATAAAAATTAAAAAAAAAAAAAAGAAAAATAAACAGAGGTATCACCTAGGACCAACAGATTCAGCTCCGTACACTAGCTTATCAACTTATAAATTTAAGAAATTAACTCTATGTCTTGTGTATAAATTCAATTCAATCTAAATGAGATAGCTACACATATAATTAATTAATTAATTAAGATGCATGAATGGTTGATATTGCTTAACAAATAACAATCAACTAGAAATTGAAAAGCCAACCAATGAAAAGTAGAAAAGGGTTTAATTTTTGAAAGGCTTCACAGAGACAGAAGAATGATACCTTGATGATTAACGTTGAAAGATATGATTTTTCTTGTTTAGACTCGATTCATTATTATAGATTTAAAATATAAAATATATGATAGGATTCACCTATTAAAAGATTTTTTTTATTTATTAAAAGATTTTTTTTATTTATTAAATAAGTGAATCTCACATATTTATACCTTTAAATTTATGTTAAATTAGATCTAAATAAAAATTTATCTTATTAAATATATAAATTTCACATATTTATATATGTTATATATATATATATATATATATATATATATATATATATATATATATATATATATATGATAGTATGATCTAGATAATTAGAATAATTCAATTTCAGTGACAGCTGGCTGGAAAAGTAGAATATTGCAAGTAGCACATAATGTGGGCCCACACTATGACCCCATATGGATGTTTTCTCTTTGTAGGTTTGTGGCCTAAAAGAGTGGTTAGCTTTTCTAATCAAATTTATTTATTTTCCAATCTACTTTATATATTTTTCCACTATTGATAATTGGCTCTTTGGTCAATTTATTACAACTTTCTAATGGCATTATTCTTCATGGAATAATTAAAAAAATAATAAAATTTTATGTTAAGTACATTAATTATTCTTGAAAATCTTGACGATATATAATGATGTGGTTTCTGTTGAAACGGTAGTGAAGCAACTTTGTTATCTGGCTCTTTGTATGTTATTAGAAATTGCTTATGCTAAACAACAACTGCAGAAGCTTTTGAGGCCACCAATATCATCATATATATCCTTCCTTATAAACCTCTTAATTACTTACTTTTTAATTAATTAATTATGTATTTCAATTTAAGAGAAATTCTTAATCCAGTTTATTATAAACTCACGACACATTTATATATTTAATAAGTGGATATTACTATATATTATATGTCTTGGATTCATAATAAATCGAACTCAGATAAAAAAAATCCTGATTTTGAATAAAATTTAATTTATTTGATATTTAATGAAATAACTATTTGGGATTTCTCATTTAATAAAAAGAAAAGAAGCCGATGATTTTATAAATCTAATACAAGTTCCATTATTTTTTTCAACTTTGCTAAGAAAAATCATTTGTAAAAAAAATTAATTTAATTCTCGCACAATTATATTATTTTTAATTTTATTTTATTTCTTTTAAAATAATTTTTTTAAGTGATAAAGAATTAAATTTTTTCACCTATTAGATTTCTAAATATGAGAATTAAAAAAAAATAATTGAATTGAATTTTTGTAAAATTCTAGTTGTAAGTTAATGATTTCAATTATTTTTAAAATTAAAGCAAAATCCATAAATCATTTCATTGGTTAACTAGTTGGCTCGATAAAAAAATTTACATAAATAATAATAATAATAATAATAATAATAATAATAATAATTATAATTATTATTATTATGATTATTATTATTATTATTATTATTTTTGAAGAAGCAAAATTTTTCCCATTGTAATTTAATAAAACACACCATTTATGTTTTCAAGTGTTAGGATTCTTAATAATTTTCAAATAATTAATTGATAGTAGTATGGAAGAAGTTGAAAACAATTGAAATTTTTGCCATTATATATATGGGGGCAATATCATAACTATTAACTAATTGATTCTTTATCTTTAAAGCGAAAGAAGACAATTTTTATTGCTTAATGAAAGATACATAATTTAGTCAATTTAAGTCTAGCCAGAAAAATTAATTATATGATATAATTAATGTGTATTCTATTCATATATTTATATGCAAGCGTGTGTACATGCACATCTATTGCTTTCCTTCACAAAGCTTTCCATGAATAAAATTTTCTCTTTTTTTCTTTTCTTTTCCCTTTTTATCTACGTACTGATCTAGAACATACATATGCAAGTTTATGATACAATGACTACGAAAAGAAATTACACCTAATATCAACAAGTATTGAGTGCAGTAGTAAGACCTACTTGAACAGTGAAATTATTTAGAAGGATAACTATAAATATCAAAAAAATTAATTTTTTATAAATTGTAAAATAAAAAATAAATTGCACATACCGAATGGGTAGATTTAATACATAGTAAGTAAAAGAAAATATAATAGTCTCTTGTGTCTGGGATTCAAGTTCTAGTCGAAGCCAATCATACTAAAAAGAAGAAAAAAAAAAAAAAAGTAGCAATGCTGATTATTCATCCAGTCTATGCGACATCAACAAACCAACTTTGTTAATTTTTTTTAATTAAAAAAATTACTAACAATAGAAATAAATGAATAAATAATAAAATTTCACTATCAATAATTACATAATTCAATAATTAATAATCTATTTCATAATGTAGGATGGGTATCGAGAATTTTAATCAAATATATTATCTTTTCATTTTAAATATTTTTGGTGCAGAATCTCCTATATATATGGAGTAGGGAGTCGAACTACATCCATGCACACAGCCACATGTACACAATGGCAAGCTTCTCCCATGCAAAGCCCAGGAGCAAAAAATGCTCAGTTCCCCTTACTTTATTCTTTATGATCAAACTCTTCTGCGTGGCTACTCTAGCAGCCACTGAACCATCCATTTCCTCTGCCTGTAAAGCCACCTTTTACAAAGCTGCTTGTGAATCTTTCCTTGTTTCACTGAAAACCACTGCTCTCCCAACAACCCCACAAGAGCTGTTTGATCTCTCTGTTCACTACACCTTGAAACAAGCTCATTCGGCTCTAGACCTCGCCTCTGTTCTTAGTCCCTCTGCTCACAGTAATGCCCAGACCCATCTGGCTCCTACTGGTGCCATGAGTGATTGTATTGAGCTTCTTGATGATACCTTAGACCAACTCTCTAATGTTATCAACCGCAAGAACAACCTTATCCGTAGCCACAGTGATGTCCAAACATGGCTTAGTGCTGCACTTACCAATCAAGAAACATGCATTGAAAGCCTTCAAAATATTAAGATTAGTGAAGAAAAAGGTGTAATGGTTTCCACGGCAAGAAATTTAAGTCACCACATAAGCAATTCCTTGGCAATTTATGTGTCCCATTATGGGACAGAAGATGCCAATAACAAATTTAACCCTAGTAGCAGTGGTGGCCGGAAACTGTTGTCCGGGAGTGGGTTTCCGAGTTGGGTGTCGGCGTCAGAGCGGAAGCTTCTAGAAGCTCCGTTAGGGGAGATAAAACCCCAAGCGGTGGTAGCCAAGGATGGGAGCGGAACGCATAAGACCATAGCAGAAGCAATTGGGGTGTTGGGTTCTTTGGCCGCTGGGGGCAAAAATGTAATTTACATAAAAGCAGGCACTTATAAGGAGAATCTCAATTTTCCTACAAAGCAGAAGAACGTTATGTTAGTTGGTGATGGGAAGGGCAAAACGGTCATTGTTGGTAGTAGAAACGCTGCCGACGGATCGTCAACTTACGAATCTGCTACGGTTGGTGAGTATTATAAATTTCACTTTTATTTTTCTTGTTATTGAATATTTATTTTACATTTACATTATCAAAACAAGCACAAAACAAAAATTATATTACATATATATATATAATAATAATTTTATTATAATTATTAATTAAAATAAGTCTCACGATTTCATTAGATAAATGTATCCTTCTTAAAAACTAATCACGTTGTGGAGGGACCAAAAATAAAATGACAAAGGATGACCTTATTATTTATTTTTTTTTTTTGTTAGAGTCTATTTGAGGAGAGACAATATGTCCTCTCTTTTCATAAATCACATCCCACCCATATTAAACCGTTGGGTTCAATCATCTTGAAGTAGCTTATATATGTTCGTTTCTATTCATTCATTTATTTATTATTATCAGTAGTGGATAATATATATATATATATATATATATATATATATATATATATATATATATATATATATATATATATATTATCCACTACTGATAATATATAAGTAAATTTGTACTGTAAATCTAGGACTCAGATTTTGAAACTGAAAAATGGGAAATCTTGCTTAGGTTAATATTAAGAGAAATTTTTAAAAAATACTGATTTAAATTTAATCGATCCAATTTTAATTAAATTTAATTTAATTGATTTGATTTTAATTAAATTTAAAAGAAGAAACATAGTAGAATTTTGATTTAAACCTATAAAGCTTTGATTCGGTCTAGCCTCGATTCTTTTTTTCAGTTTAAACTAGACCATGACTGAATTTAAATTAAATCATCAATGAATTTAGTCCTATTAAAAAATATAATAAATTTTATCTAAAATTATAAAATATTAATATTTTTTTATTGATATCTATGTAATGGTGGGGCTTCCAAGTAACGTCCTTCCACGTACTATATGTAACGCCATATCCAATATTGTTGATTTTTGGAAATTTCAGTCACGTCAAATGGTTCTATTTCTTCTATAGTAGGCCCTTGCTATAATAGCAACAGTTCAGCTCTTGTTGCCTTATATCAATGGGCATTAATTTTGTTTTTATCATTTTTTAATTTCGAAATTCTTTTTGGCTTCTATGTATATATCAATGCTCATTAATTTTTGTTTTTATCAATTGTCCTTGGATTAATCAGGGGTTATTCAGAACTTCTGAAAGAACAAATATTTTGAAAATAGTTTCTATATAGAAATAAACATAAAAAGGGTAATTAAGGGTATCGATGAATTTAATTTAACTTAGGAATTAAAAAATATTTGGAAAATTTTAATTTTAGAAAATAAAAAAATTAATTTGACTGTTTCAGGTGCCATGGGAGATGGATTCATGGCTCGAGGCATAACATTTGTAAACAGTGCGGGTCCAGAGAAGCATCAAGCAGTTGCCCTTCGAGTTGGGTCAGATAGATCAGTAATATATCAGTGCTCAATTGAAGGCTATCAAGACACACTCTTCACCCTCTCCAAGCGCCAATTCTACAGAGATACAGACATTTATGGGACAGTAGATTTCATATTTGGAAATTCTGCTGTTGTTTTTCAGAACTGTAACATTTTTGCCAGAAAACCTTCTTCAGGCTCTAGGAACTATGTCACAGCTCAAGGTCGCACTGATCCAAATCAGAACACAGGTATTTCCATACACAATTGCAAGATAGGAGCAGCATCAGACCTTTCAGGTTCCAAGATCACTTATCTTGGAAGACCTTGGAAGAAATATTCCAGAACTGTTATTATGCAATCCTATATTGATGGCTCTATTAATCCTGCTGGATGGTATCCATGGTCTGGCAGTTTTGCCCTTAGCACACTTTATTACGGGGAATATATGAACTCAGGCCCTGGAGCTTCAACTTCCGGTAGGGTCCACTGGCCTGGATATCGCGGCAATATCCCCGCGGCAGCCGCTGAAACGTTCACCGTCGGCAGTTTCATTGATGGAAATTCGTGGTTGCCTTCTACTGGGGTGTCTT
Organism: Hevea brasiliensis; assembly: GCF_030052815.1. Taxonomy (NCBI): domain Eukaryota; kingdom Viridiplantae; phylum Streptophyta; class Magnoliopsida; order Malpighiales; family Euphorbiaceae; genus Hevea; species Hevea brasiliensis. The sequence goes on along the minus strand of NC_079493.1, from coordinate 11,647,303 downwards.
TTGATTCTGGACTAATTGGTTAATTAATTATATGTTATTGCAGGGCAATCTTATAGCAGTATCTAAAAGTTGTGGGCATGGAAGACCAAGCTGATAAGTGCATCTATCAGCAGGCTAAGTCTGTCGATGCATTTGTGCGTTTTATGTACTATTTTTTTATAGGTTTGTGAATAAAGCTTCATCATGTGTTTCATCTTCTTTTCTTTAATAATGAAAGTGTCTATTTATTTTTTGTTGTTATTTCTTTTTTATAATCGACTTGAGATTGGTCAAATTTAAGATTTTATAATTTTAAAAATTTTAATATCACTGAATTATAGTTTGTAATTTAGAATTATTACATTAATATATGGATGGAAATTGACCATAATATTGTCACCTCACCAAAATATAAAATTAAAACTCAGTAAAAGAGAGAAAAGCAACATGGATTTTTCCTCCGGCTTTTGAGAATTCCACCATAATTAAGAGAGGAGAACAAGTGGTATTTATGTGAGAAATTATTTGTTTTTGGCTATATGTTAATTTGGGGTAATTTTTATAGTGAATTTTATTTATATTTCATTTTTATTCTTTAATTTTAATTTATTATTAAAAAAATTTTAAACTTTAATTTTATCTATCTAAGGTTTTGAAATTAAAAAAAAATAATGAAATTATATTTTTATTTCATTTTCTCTAATATTTAAAAGACATCTATCGGATAAATTACTATATGAATCTATTACAAAAATATCAATATCATCACAATAATATGCTTACTTTTTTTCAAAAAGTGTTGAAACTATATTTGTATATAATACGCTATAAATTAGAAGGTTTTTTTAATATGAAAATCTAATATTGAAAGTTAAAAAGATTTTTTATGAAATAAAATTAAAATTTAAGAATTTTTTAATAATAAATTAAAATTAAGATGTAAAATTAAAATATAGGTTGAAAGACGCTTGATAAAAACTATCCATCAATTTGCAATCAGAATTTTATAACTTTTGAGGAAGGTTCAATTTTATTATTATTTTTTTTTTTTTTAAGTGCGATGTGTGTTAATCTAGTAATAGTATTAATTTATATTTGTGCATGTCATCCTTGTACAAAAGGCAGTGTTAGTCCAAATAATTCAAAATCATAATGAATCCATTCAATTTTAATAATTATGATTATAATTAAAAAAAAAGCACACAAAACTTATAATATATTACATCATTAGCCAAAAATTAAATATTTGGTTAATATTTGAATTGAAATTAAATTATTGAGAAGTTCATTTTGTGGATTATAGTAGATGTGAGACAAATCTATTTGGTATTATTGTTAAAATTGTGAAAAAATTATTTTTTTAAATATACTAATTAGATAATATTAAAAAATAATTTAAAATTAAATTTAATAAATTTTAATTATAAGAGTATTAAAATAATAAAATAATTTTTTATATTATTTTTATAATAATAATTAAATTAATACTTTTATTCAAAAAAATAATTTCAACTATTCAAAAGTAATACCACGTATGAACGACACCTTTCAAGAGAGATGTCTTTAGTGCATGGACGATAAAGTCTTATTTCGAAATTAAGATATATGGATAAATTATATATAATTAAATATTAAATAAATATTACTTGATTAATATAAGCCTTTGCGTGGGTGTTACGGCAAATTAAAACTTTGGGGTGCTGGAATTAGAGAGTTGGTTAAGAGGTCTAAATTAAGAAGTTAGATGTACGCGTACCCATAGGCAATACGAGGCATCAAGGGACCACTAATCTTAATTTGAATAACTACATATCAAAAGTTGTGTGCCCCTCATCAGCAATTCCAGTCTGTTCTTTGTTAGTACATTCTACAATATGATCCACATATTATATATATATATATATATATATATATATATATATATATATATATATATATATATATATATTAGCTAGTGATGATAATGCTGATAATAATTATCTAGTTAGGCTTGTATCACAAAAGGAATAGAAAGAGATTCGTTCACAAGAATAAAAACAGGACCCATTTAAATTTCACCATGTGTCCAAAGCGATTAGACACATCTCCTTCAATGTACTATTTTTATTTTTTTTCAATTTTATTTAAAAATTTTAATTTAAATTTAATTTAATTCAAAAATAAAACAAATTAAGAAATTAACTTTTTTAATTTTTTTAGCTTAAATTAATAAATTAAAAATTTAGAAATTAAACTTTTTAATTTAAGTAAAAAAATCAAAAAATTTAGTTTATATATTTTAATTTTTTAAATTAAATTAAAATAAAATTAAAAATTTTAAACTAAATTAAATAAAAAATTAAAAATAAACTAAATTAAATTTTTTCAATAAATATAAAGACTCAATTAAATGTATCACCCCAAAAAAAAAGGATAATTGTTTGGCCCCAAGTCTAAAGACCAAGCCCATGTTATGACCATCATAAACCTCAGGCGACCATTTAGGGGTTTTGTGCCATTTGAATTGAAATTTAGGGTATGTTTGGTTTAATCGTAAAATACAAGTGATAGCCGTTAGCTATACTGTTAACTGATAACTGATAACTGATGATAACTGTTTTATGTTAAATGTTTGGTAAAATTATATTTAGTTGTTGCTATTGATATAATAAGGGTATATATTATATAATTTATTTTATTATTTAAATAAATATAAAATTATAAATTTATTACATTATATTATTTATTTTATTATTAAATTAAATATATAATTATTAAATTAATATATTATATTATTTAAATAAATTTATAATTATTAATCTTTTATATTATATCATTTATTTTATTATTGAAATAAGAAAATAATTATTTTTTAAGATAATTAAATAATTTTAAAAATATAGATAAAATAATAAAATAATTATTATTGTTAATAGAAAAATTTATAATTAATTTTAAGTTTTTAGATATAAATAAATATTTTATATTTTATGTTATTAATAAAAATATTTTAACAGAGTTGAAATACATTAGTTAAAATATTAAAATTACAAATAAAAAAAATAAAAATATTAGTAATATTAATTTTCAAGTTAAATAAAAAAGGATAATATGGTCAAAATAAAAAATAAAACCAAATCAACTATCAGCTGATAAGAAACAGCTCTAAAAATAGAGATGATATAAATTGCAGCTGATAGGTATCATATCAGTTGCCCATTAGCTATCAGCTCTATTTTTTTAGTCTTGTCAAATATTATAATTTGCCTGTTTGGGTATCTATCATTTATCAATTTTGCACCAAGTAAACCAAACACCCCTTAGAATGGGAACTAGTCATGAAAATTATCTGACTAAATTTAAATTTAATTAATATTTTCAAAAACTAAATTCATCTTAAATTTAATTAGAATTTATTTTCAATTATTCGAATCTATTTCAAATTTAATTATTATTATTATTAAAAAAAAATTCCAACCCGTTTAATTTTAAATATTTTAATTAATGATTTACATGAAAAATTATTTTGATTAATAATTTATATTTTAAAAAATTTAATAACTTCATAAAATATTTAAATTTTATTTTATATAAAAATTTATAAATATTATTGTAAAAAATATATTTTATATTTAATTAAGTATTTATATAAATGGATTTAGATAACAGATATCTGACATATAAAATCTGAACCCGATCTGAATTTGTCACATGTATTATTTTCAAACCTAAATCCATCATAAATCTAATTATATGTTATCCAAACCTGTCCTAATATGGTTTAGTCGGATCGAGTATAGGCAAAAATCTGACTTGTTGCCATCCCTCTTCAAACTGTCATATTGGTTATACTAAGAATCTAGTATTTCACATATACGCATTAAGTTGTATAAGCTCTTACCTTTTTACATTAGTTTTAGATGAATTGACGAAATATATACAAGAGAATATCCCTTGATACATGATGTTTGTGGATGATATAGTTCTGATAGATGAGACACGAGAAGGAGTCAATAGAAAGCTAGAGCTTTGGAGAAGTACATTAGAGTCAAAGGGCTTTAAGTTAAGTAAAACGAAGATAGAATACATGCATTGCAAGTTCAGTGAAGGACGAACTGGTGATAGGGAAGGAGTTAGTTTGGATGGAGTGGTACTATCCCAAAGTAATCACTTTAAATATTTCGGTTTAGTCCTTTAAGTAGATGAAGGATGTGAGGAGAATGTTAGTCATAGGATGAAAGCTGGATGGTTAAAGTGGAGACATAGGATGAAAGCTGGATGGTTGAAGTGGAGACGTCCCACAAGAGTTTTATGTGATCGCAAGATTCCCAATAAGTTGAAAGGAAAATTTTATCGTACAGCCATACGACCGGCCATGTTATATGGTAGTGAGTGTTGGGCATTGAAAGAGTCATATGTTTTTAAGATAAGAGTTGCAGAGATGAAAATATTAAGGTAGATGACTGGCTATACTAGACTAGAAAATGTCCGTATGAGAGTATTAGAGAAAAGGTAGGAGTGATGCCAATTGAGGATAAGGTGAAAGAAGGGAGATTGAGGTGGTTTGGTCATGTGAAGCGTAGACCTACGGAGGCTCCAGTTAGACAAGTAGAGCACATTAGGTTAGAGGATAGAAAGAAAAGAAGGAGTAGATCTAAACTGACTTGGAGAAAAGTAGTACAACATGACCTAGAAGCATTACACATTTTCGAGGATTGTAGAAAAAGAGAATCCATATAGCCGACCTCAAATTTTTGGGATAAAAACTTAGTTGAGTTGAATTGAGTTGAGTATATTTATATATTTAAAAAAAGTATTGTTAACCTTAAAATCCAAATACCAAATAAATACTAAATCTGGTGGGACGGGCAGAGGTATAACAAGCTTTTAAACTCTGCGATATTATTAATTTTTTAATTTATCACATTTATATAATTAATAAATAAATATCTATCAATAATTATTAATCATTTAATCAATACAATTGAGATAAAATTTCAATCATTCACTATATTGTCAGCTAATCATGAGCACCTAGTTTAGTTTAAAACCAGCTAATATTAATAATATAATATTTATTAGTTAGTTATTATAATACATTGAATAAAATATAATTTAATTATAAAAAATATTTAATTTTATGGTCCAATTATCAAAGAACATAATAATAATAATAATAATAATAATAATAATAATAATAATAATAATAATAATAATAATAATAATAATAATAATAATACTGGTTAAAAAAGTAAATTAATTAATCCTTCTTAAAAAAATCTAACACTATTCTTATGGTAATGGTTTTAGTTTTATATGTATATGCACATTGTTCTAACATATTTTTTTTAAATTTAAATTTAATATATTATAAATTATATCAGAATTTAAGAACAAAGCAATTTTAATTTTTTGTTACTTATAAATCAAATTTACAGACTAACGAATTTAAATAGTTGCTATGAAAAATCTATATATATTCTTTTTAGATAAGAATAATAATTACAAAATTATAACAATAGAATCAAAATATTAATAATTTAAAGTAGTTTTTATAGAAAAAAAAATATAAAAAAATATTTTTAAAATAGATGAATAATTTATTATTATACTTTTTTCCTTATAATGAGATGAAAGTTTAATGTTTTATTAATATAATGTTATAAAGTGAGATTTGTATTTATCATAAAGTAAAGTTTTATTAAAATTGATTTAATAATAATAATAAAGTTTTATTAAAATTGATTTAATAATAATAATAATTAATGTAAATTGAATGACAAAAATGACAATAATAAAAAAATAAACTACGAAAAAAATAATTTCAAACAATTAAGTTGCTTGAAACTTATAATAAATAAATAAAAATTTTGAAAACTTATTTAATAAAATAAAACTCAAATAAAAATTTGATGGTAATAGTGTTTCTTCTAATTCTAAAGATTTAACTAATTGAAAAAAAGAATGAAATAGCATGTCAAGAGATTTCATTATGTATCATATAAAAGTGTTAAAAAATTTAATAAAAAATAAAATTTAAAAAAAAAATAAAACACTAAAAATAAAAAAAAACCACAATACATAAAATTACGACATTGTTATTATAGAAGTGAATTACATTTTATTAAAAAAATTGTTTCAAAATTCTCTAATGAAAATAATAATAATTAAATTAAATAATTTATAAGTTGTTAAAATTAAAATAAAAAAATTAAAATGAGAAAATTATATATATATATATATATATATATATATTTATATATATATTAAAAAAAAAGAAAAAAAAAGTATACAAAATCTCTAACAGTCCAGAAATATAAAAGGATACTGTTAGAGAAAGGAATTTGCAAAGGATGATTACGATTTTGAATAAAATAAAAAAATAGGGGTATACATAAACTCTTACTATTCTTAAAAATAGTAAAAGCAAGTCATCGTTTAGTATAATGATAATAATAACAATTATTATTATTATTATTATTATTATTATTATTATTATTATTATTATTATTCTAACATAATTGCCCTATTTAGGGCCATAGCTCTCAAATTATCAACATTAATTATAATAATTATTATATTATACAGTGGCACTTTCACTTAGGGGTGAACATTCGATTTAAACCGAACCGAATTGAATTAAATTATGAAAATCGAATTATATATTTTAAAAATCGAACTGAATCGAAATAGATGAAAATCGAATTGAACCGTTCTATTTTGGTTCGATTCGATTTGGTTCAAACAGATCGATTTTGATTTTTAATTATTTTTTAATTTAGACTTAATTTTCAAGTTATTTGATCTAATTTTGACTTTGGTTTGAATCTAATAACCATTAATCAATAAAATTAAATAATTTATATATATAATTAAATATAATTCATAAATTCCCCATAAAAATAAATCAATTCAAAAATCAATTCAGTTTGATTTGACTCTATTTGAATATATAAAATTATTATTCGGTTTGGTTCGGTTTAACCGATTTTTTTTTACTTTAAAACCAAACCGAATCGAAATAACTGAAATTTTTATAATATAAAATCAAACCGCACCGATTGAATTTTAAAACCAAACTGATTAAACTGAATTGATTCGATTCGATTTAATTTAATTTTTTAATTTAAAACTAAATCTGCTCACCCCTACTTTCACCGTTCATGATAACAGTGAAAGTATTCTTTTTCCTCTACTGAAACGATCCCTTACGCCACTTTCTTTTATTCTTTTCGTTTTAATTTCTATTTTAAATTATATATATATATGTGTGTGGGGGTTTCTAGACTTTTTATTCCTCTTCAGATTTTTCTTGAATTTATTTTGTGAGTAAGAGTTTGACGATTTTTAAATTTTCTATTTATTTATTCTTGAGTTGTTTGAGCTCAGACTTTATATTTTTTTTATTTAATGCTTTGGAAATAAATTTAAAAGACATACTTTTATGATTTTGTAGAATTTGAATTTGCAAAATATTTTTTAAGGCTAGAAGAAGCTCTAGAGACTTGGATTATGATTTTATCTATTCTTGAATTTATAACTGTTTTTCTATTACTTGAGTGTTTGTTTATATAATTTATAAACAGAAACCGTAGAACAACAGATTTCACCTCCAACTTTTTCTGCAGTCACAAAAAACATAGTTGGCGGGCTAAATGTTTTAGAGAAAGAATTAGAAGTTTGTACAATATATATATATATAAAGTCATTCAATTTTATAAATAATTTTATAGATGTCATTGAATTTTGATTTGATTTAATAAAAGTTAACATAACCGTAAATTAAAAGTTTATATGTTAACTTGTTGATTTGTCAACTATTTTATAAATAAAATTACCCAATTACCTTTTCTTCTCCCCCTCCCCTCTCTCTCTCTCTCTCTCTCTCTCTCACTCACACACACACACTCACACATCTATCTCTATTCATCTTCTCTCTCTCTCTCTCTCCACCTCCTCTTCCTCCTCCTGCTCCTCCTACTCCTCTATTATGCTCAATTGCCCAAAATGCACATAAAAAAATACAAGACATATCTAACCATTAAAATCCCATTAATTGAAACATCAAATCAATAAATCCAACATTCAAAATTAACAAATAAATATTCAACAAATCAAAAATCAAATATCAACGATTTAAACCAAAAAATTGAACAAAGAATAAGCGATATTGCTTCATAGGTTTATGATGCATAATCAACAGAGTATTTCTTCACCTAGTGTTGTAGTGGCTGCAATGGATAGGTTAGGTTCCCTTTCAAGTGCTATTGCTTCATTCTTTCATAACTCTAGGTAATAGTGATATTTATAAAATCAAATTAAAGTTTATTAAGTTTTATGAAAGAAATTAAAGCTCAGTTACTTTTATGAAAATAATCGTAAAGTTGAGTAACCATTAGTAATAATTACACTATAACTTTAATACCTATAGGCTTAACAAATTCAAGTTCAAGTAAAAAAATAACCTTATTCTATGGATGTGGGCCTTGAAAGGAGTCTTAAGCATGCCTTCTGCATTCAATCCCTATTTGGCATTCCCTTTCCACTATCTAATTCCGATTTGCCTTTGCCTTTAGCTTGCTCTGAATATCAAGCTTAAATACTTGTTATCACTTGTAATTCCCCAATCATCCTTAGACAGTCTTCCCCAACTATGGCTTTTCAAGGATGGAATTGGGCTTGTCGTATGTGGTGGAATATGCATTGAGTTAAGAAAAAAGAATGAGAAGGCCTATCCTTACTAGCAGAGCACCCTCCCCTTCCCCCCCACCCCCCCCCCCCCCCCAACCCAACATTTTAATGATTTCCTTATCCCCCATTATAAGAAACTTACTAGAGCGAGTTTGACTTTCTTTTGATCCCCATGTTGACCAAGCAAGGCTTGAGCAGCTTATATCAATTCTAATGTATTATAGTAGTCTAAGGACAGGGGCGAGGATAAATCAGTCTTATAATAAGGTAGATAGAGGAGATTTACCCGATAGACGAGAAAGCTCAGCTACCACTCCGTTGAGAGAAAGCAAGCAGAATATCCTAGGTGACTGTAATAGGCAACATATGACTTTCTCGATTTAGGGGTTGTCTAAAGTAGGTTACAAATAGAGAAGACTAAAAAAAAAAAGCAGTGTGGGCAAGGAGGGATTCAAACCCTCGACAACGTGGTTCGTAGCCAAGTGCTCTAATCCTCTGAGCTATAGGCTCCACCCCATCTCCATTGGATCTATTCTCGGGAGTACCCTAAAAAATGAACCTTTCCTCTCCTTAGCCATTTTGGGTTAAGAAGATGCAAAAACGCCTCTTTCTTTGAAAAAGTAACAAGAATTGCAAAATCCGATTAAATTTATCGTAATCGATTAGTTAACATATTGGTTAACCATATTCTAAAACAGTCATACTTACTTCACCTAAACGAGAACTTAATTTAGCGACTCTTTCCAAAAGGCATGAATGCAAATAAAAGATATCTCCTAGATAAGCTTTACGACCCATTGATCTTCTATAAGATAAGCACGAAAATGAAATCTTTTATAGATACGGATAACCCTAATACATCGAAACTCATTGCAAATAGATAAAGAAAAAACAAAAATATATATATATATATATATATATTTCAATTACATTAAACTATTTAATTATTATTATTTTCATTAAAATAATTTTATATTAGTAAAATGTAATTCACAGTTCTATCAGCCATATTGTAATCATTTTCTTCTGTTGCAATTCCTTATTTTCTGTGTCTTTATTTTTTAAAAAAATTTTATTGTATTATTAAAAATAAATACTTTTTTTTTTTAATTTTTTTATGATATATATTTTGAAATCTTTTAACATTCTACTATTTTTTTTTCTTTTTTTTTTAATATATATATAGAGAGAGAGGGAGAGAGAGGGGCAATTATTACACGCTCTCATTTAATTTTATGAGTGTTTTCGTAAAAATTACTAATTTTTTTTTCCATAGAACTCACTGAACTTTAATTTGATTTTATAAAAATTGTGGTAACTTGAAATTAAAAGTTTTTCAAATTAATCTGTTAAATATTTTAAAAATAAAATTACTTCATTTTATTAGTTTCTTAAAAAAAAAAAAAAGATATATAAAACGCATCCTGCTACCCCTCTCACCGTCAAACCGTATCTCTTTCTCTTTTTTTTTTTTTTTCTCCACAAACAATCACTAGCTAGATAATTTTATTTGTTAAATAGTTGATAGGTTAGCAGGTTAACTTGAAAATCTTTAATTTTCGATCACAACGACTTTTTATGAAATCAAATTAAAGTTCAGTAAGTTTTATATCAAAAATTAAAGTTCAATAATTTTTATGAAAACACTCGTAAAGGTGAGTAATTGTGTGTAATATATATATATATATATATATAAAGAGAGAGAAAACATTGGGATTTCCAAAAATCCTCGTAGTAATTTAATATGGGTGTGTATATTGAGAGCTCGAATTAAATCTTTACATTTAGATTCATGTACTTTATATATATATATATGCACTTTAATTAATTTAGCACATATTTCTATATAAATATTTAATCTAATAGTAATTAAGTTCATTTTTATATGAGTTCGAGCTTATATTAGATGTATCTATTTAATATTATTATAATAAAGGACTAAATTTAATTTACTATTAAAAAATAAAATAAAAATATTCTAAATTAAAAAATAAAGTGGAAATTGCAATTTTATTTGTTGATATATCAGTGCTCAAGCTTTATTTGTTGATATTTATTTTAAATTGAAAATTAAAATAATTTTTCAAACATGTTTCCATAAGCTATAGACAAATCATTATTTAATTAATTAAAATTTTGAAATTTAATATATTAAATTTAAAATAATTTTAAACAAGAGATTGTGATAATCATCTACTGATTTGCTGTATTTTTTTTTTAAATTGTACAAAGATAAAATAATAATAATAATAATAATAATAATATTATTATTATTATTATTATTATTATTATTAAACTTAAAATTTTTTAGTTAAAAATTATTTTTTTAATTTTTGATTTAACTTTTTAAAAAATTTAATATCTAAAATAAAAATATTATAATTTTAGGAAATTTCATATTTAACGGACTAACAAACTCAACTTATAGGAAAAATAGAAAAATATAAATCATGTTTAATTAGGAGAAAATTATAGTCAACATAATTTTGTATTGTAATAATGAAATAGTAAATTTAATTTATTATTAAAAATTAATATATAATATTAACATTATATTATGTAAAAAAAAATAACAAAATAATTACATATAAAAATTTAAATTATGAGTATGTATAATGAGTGTAAATTAATAATATGTAATGCACAATATATATATATATATATATACATATATATATATATATATATATATATATACATATATATATATATATATATATATATATATATATATATATATATATAGTTTTTTTATTTTAATTTCAATAACTTTTAAACTATTTAGTTATTACTATTATTTTCATTGAAATAATTTTAAAACAATTTTATTTTTTTATAAAGTTTAATAATTGTTCTGATAATAGTTGTGATCATCCTGTTGCAGTTTCTTATTTTTGTTGTCCTATTTTTTAAAATTTTTTATTTTTTTACTAAAAATAAATACTTTATTTTTAATTTTTACATGATATATCTTGGAATCTTTTTACATGTTACTCCATTTTTTTAATTAATTAAATTTCTAAATTATAAGAAATGCTTGAGCCCTAAATTTTTATTTAGGTATTTTATTTTATTAACTGAATTTTCAAATTTTTATTTATTTCTTTTAATTTTTAAGCCACTTAAGTACTCTTATATGAAATCAAATTATTTTTTTATGATTTTATTTTTCTATTGTTGTATTCTTATTATTTTTAAATTATTTAACTATTTAATTATTAAATTTGTGTTAATCATTATTATCTTTCTTAATCCATTTTTAAGATGTCTTTATTTTATGATAAAATGAATTTTATTTTATGTCAATATTTTATCTTACATGCCAATATTATATTGTAATAATCCACTTATATTATTTTAAAAATATTAATATTATACTCATTTTAACAACCAAAATATTTAATGGTATATCTTTTTTAATTATTTTAATAAATTAAATTTCTTTTAAGCACGTTTTAACTAAATGCTTACATTATTTAAAAGTTGGTTTTAAATAATTTACTAAATAATTAACATTTTTTTAA